>NC_056728.1:1636197340-1636449840 GCF_019279795.1 Protopterus annectens | reverse complement strand
CCACTGATGTGCTTGATCTCTTCACCTCGATTTCTCACAAGGAAGGTTAAGATTTTTTTGAAGAAATCCTAAGAAAGGACAAAAAATTTACTGAGAAAGAAATGTATGTGTTTTTGGCATTAATGGAAATGGTTCTTAACAATAACCTTATATATTTTGAAGGCAAATTTTTCCGCCAAACTATAGGAGTTGCCTTGGGAGCTATGTGTGCCCCTACATATGCCAATTTGGTACTGTCATGGTGGGAGGAGAAATTTGTGTTAAATTCGAGATTTAGAGAATGTTGGGTGCTTTGCAAAGGTTTCTTGGATGAAATTTGTCTTTTTGGGTAGAAAGTGAAGAAAAATATATAGAATCTTTTGACTACATATCGAATAGCACTGACTTTTTGAAATTCACTTATAAAATTGGATATGAAAGTATTGATTATCTTGATATTACCATTATGAAAGACAATAACATGTTTGTATCTAAGGTCCATAGGAAAGACACATATTGTAACTCAATTTTACACTTTCAAAGCGCCCATCCATTTTCCCAAAAGAAAAGTATTGTACAGGGCCAACGTTTGGGGAAGTAGATGACGTCTGATGAATGCTTTTATTAATGAGAGTGCTCTTTTAAAATCTATGTTTTTAGAAAGAGGGTACCCTGAGACACTTATAAAAGAAATACAAGATGAAGTTTTTCAACACAGAAAGGGTAGATTTGCACCCATTTTAGGCATGGGTGACATGGTACCCATGGAAGATGAAGTTAATAATACGCTGGATGTTGGATATGAAAATGCTTTCATTTTAACCTACAATGGAGATTCTAATGTTATCAGGGACTCTGTTAAAAAAGAATGGGACATATTTTCAAAATTTCTGGACCTGACTCTTAAGTTTGACAGGCTTTTAAAGTTTATTTTTAGAAAGGGCAAATATATTAAGGACCTTTTGGGAAAAAATGTACTAATACAGGAAAAAAGAAAGTAGGGACTTATAAATGTGGAGCTTGCCAACAATGTCCCTTTCTATCCAACACTTCGGAGATATATATTAGTAGTAGGAATAAGTATATAATATCTAAATCTTATAATTGTGCTACTAAAGGGCTTGTATATATTGCAGTGTGTGGGAAATATGAGCCTTTTTACATAGGCAAAATGGAAAGATGTTTGAGGAAAAGAATATATGAACATGTCTATGACATTAGGAAGTGTAATTTGAGAAATGGACTTTATCAGCACACATTGATATGTGAATCGGCCTCATTATTATTTTTTGTTCTGGAAGAGGTTCTGGTTGACATCAGGGATGGCCCTTGGGAAACCAAGTTAGAGTATAGAGAGTTATACTGGTAGCTGGTGTTGAAAGTGAATAGATGGCCAGGTTTGAATAATTTTACATTATGGTTGCTGGTGCTGTGTCTATATGAATAAACGTGGTTTGCAGTGGAAACGCTATCTGAGTGCTTTTTACAATTTATTGGTTACTGTTTGGGCACTTTTCCTCCTTTGTACTGGTTTTGTCCACAGTATATAAGATATAGACAAAAAGCTGTTGACTCATAAGTGAGATACTGCAGATTGTCCCTTCATCAAAGACTTTCCTAGCTAATTAACAGCCTCAATGCTCCATTCACCTCATTTAACAATACTCGTTCATAAGTTTCAGCATCCAAAATTTTAAGCATTCTGTTCTTGTAATCAAAATCATCCATAAAGATGAAACCACCCCTCCTTATCTGGTTTCATAACCCTTACTTTCTGTGTTTTCAAAAATGTAAATATACTTCGTTTAACCTCACTTAAATTACCACATCCATTAAAGCAAACTGGTTTCGCTAGAGAGGATCTAAAATCCTACATCTTGGCACATGAGGATCATTCTTTTTAAATATATTCTTATCGATCAAGTACAGAAAAATTATCAGAGGTGGTCCATGGATAGTAAAACTTGAAGAGAATGAACTATTGTGGCAGCTAAAACTAAATGCTTATACGTATTCTGGTCTTAATGACTATCGTTCATTATGTTGTATTTTGAAGCTTAAATCTTTAGATAGATAATATTAGAGATTCTGTATTTGCTATTTTTTACTTTTTATTTTTTATTCTTTATTATGTATGGATATAGTTAATATATGGTGTATGTGTATACTTAATACATTAAGTGTGTTAATGGTGAATGTATGGTTGTATAAGTTATTTAGTTTCCCTTTTAAAAGTGAGGTATATTTGTGATGTCATTTAATGAAGTGCAGTATGTAAAACACTTGTATTTGACTTGTATTTGTCTGAAGAAGTTCAATTAATTTATCTGAACGAAAGTTCTCATTAAACATTTGTGTGGCTGTTTTTTGTGCTTTGGGCTTTGTTTTTTACATCACCGTTTTTAGTATTTCATTAGTTTGTTTTGTTTTTTTCGTTCATTTATTTGTCATTGGTAGTAGATAAACCATAGGATTTAGAAACATCTTCTATGTCACTGTAAGTGATTGTGCATAACATTGTAAGAGATCGTACATGATAAGCAGCCATGTACAGACTGTACATGAGTCAAAGGCATATAACCTAATAAAAATACTGGTATTACCATGGCAGAAATCCACACAAGAAACACTTTAATCAATTTTAATTTTGATTCAAAAACACAATGAGTACAAGTGGAGTAGGCCAAGAAATCCCTCTGCTTGCATATAATGCTAATGGTGGTATAATAACGTGGTAATGAACAACATTATTAAAATGAGTGATTAAATGGATGGAAGTGAGAGTAAACAATATGGTGAAATGATTCAGAGATTTATATATACCACAAGTAGAGGTACTAATTCCACAGTTATTGACTGCATTTGCAGAAGGCAAGATGAAGAATGATGTATGAAGTAGCCAGAGTATACCAAACCTGTGTATGCAGCAGGTTGCCCTCACCCCTGGTAGAAACAGTATTGTATATCATTATTCCCTGAGGTGCCATGTCATTCATCCATGACAGTGACATTGTGGACCACTACCATGTGGATAGACTCACCATGCAGTAGCTGGTTGAGATGTCTCACTTTCACTTGCAGGCCAATGGGATGTGTGAAGTTCCTATTCCTTTGGAAACCAACATATGTGTGCCTTTGTAAATATGTGAATACAAGTTACAGGACCAACAGGGGACATGGTAGAGGTATTATAGACATATGGGTGAGCATTTGTGGTTTCCTAGTACTACAGAGGAGAATAACAACACCATGTGGGCTTTTTATGACATAACACATTTTTATGAGACATAAGGGGGGGGCACAGACTTCACCCACATTTAAATAAATGCATTGCCTGATGAACAAGGAAGAATATATAGTATCCACAATGGCTACCTCTACATCAACTGTCAGGTGGCCTGTAATGCACAAGGCATAATCTACATTGTGTCTTCAGACCACTCAGGCAGTACCCAAGAATACTATATATATAATATCGATGCAACAGATGTCAGGGGTTTGTGCAGGGTGTTGTTTCCCCAGAGGTGTATTACTGGCAATGTTGGCTATGCCCTAGAGGAATGGTTAATGACATTATAAGAAATCTTCATACCATGGCAGACCATGGCTACAACTATGCCCTCTCACAAACATAGGTCATTGATGAGCATGTATTTGGCCTGATATGACCCAGGCACATGGTATTTTCTCCTGTGCTATCTTACATAACATACACAATTTTGAGAAAACAGTTGTAGCAGGGAGTAGACATTCAGGAAGAAGAAGTTCCATACCAAGCAGGGAAGGAGAAGCCTAATGAGGATCCTGAGGAGGAGTCATCAGGCGAGGGGCACTATGGCAGACAAAGGTAGGCACAGTATGCTGTGACACTCCTGGTAGTAACAGTACCAGGAGCAGTAATAGGCTCATGACTATGGACCAGAATAAAGCATTATATAGAACATTAAAAGTGACGAATACATATTTACAAATAGGCTGTTGTCCCTCCATGCATAGACTGGCCACACTATGCATCATACATATGCGACTCAAATAACAAAGTACAGAGGGCAGGGCACAGTTATCACCATTTGCACAACTGTGGAGGGACACAGTGTCAGGTATTATCCATAGAAAATATGTGTGCATGGTGATAAGGATGATACAAACTTGATAAAGTGTGTGCACGTGTGTTTGTTTCCCAATTCAAATCGCCAAAATCGTCCTTGTTGTTGTTTGTCTGTCTAAGTATAACATTTGTGTTTCTTCTCCTGCTTCTGAGCCTTAGCCTCTTGCCATACATTTATATTCTATTACATCCTTCCCAAGCTTCTTTTCTTCAAACAGTTAAAAAATGGGGCCTGCCCAAAAAAAAGTCTCCCCTCCCTCCTGCCCCCACTCCTACCCTGTACCTTCCTTTTTCCCTTGTGTATTCTCTTCTACTAGTGTCCATTTTCCTACTGTCCCGCATGCACATTTCACCCCTTTTATGCTAAAACCAAATTTAGTCATTGCAGAGGCCCTTTAACGTAACTTGCTTTTTTTTTTCTAATCTTGTCGCATACTATAGTATGTGCACATGCCAAGCAGTGCACATTTTCTCTGCTTGTTAATTTTCCCTATGACATTCCTAGCTGCAAGCGAGAGTTCTACATGAACTTAGCTGCTGATGCTCACCAAGTTAATCCTTGATGAACTTTAGGCAGCATCTCACTATGATGTGTTCCTAAGGTTAGGCAGTCCACATTCACAATAGATATGATTTTGAATCCCAGAGAATGAGTAAGGAATGGACTTGTGAACTAAATTTCATAGAAATATTTGTCAGAGGCATTCCCATCTGTTTATCTCTGTTCATTCAGCTATAGATGCTTAAGAGTGAGTAGAAATCCCTTAGGGTGGGATCTGGTGTTAAATGAACAATAAGAACAGTTTAGTCTTGGACATGTTGTTTACTTATCTTGCCTTGCATTATGACCATACACATTTCTAATTTAATATTACGATATATGAAAATATGTTTAAAATAAGTGCATTAAGTTGTAGATTTATTAATAAATATTCAAGACAAATGAAATGCTATCACTCAGGAAGCAACAGCAATTGTAATTTGATTCCCGATTCTTTGTCTGGATGAGGTAATTAATTATTTTGTTTGTTCATAGCTTGAAGTCTGTGTTAAACAAGCAGCACAACCTACTTCATCCCCATAGCAGACTAAAACTGTAAATAAAAGAATATTCAGATAGCATGTCTAATGCTATATTATCTACCGACAGGGGACTTTGCTCCCAAGTTCAGATTCATATTATTCTGAGGCATAGAAACACAGTCCTTGTTTAACAGTGGTCTGTATACTAAGTAGTAAGATGTCCATAACAAATAAAAACATGACAATGGCACTAGCTACTTAACTAAATAACAATAGAATTTGGGAATTTTTGCAGGCAGAAAATGTAAAATTTTCCTTCTCTTTCTTGCATGAAGGAATGGTCATAAGTTACCTTGCAAAAGTGATGCACCTTTAGGCAGAATTCAAGACATATAACAACTCAGACAACTGTCTTGTCCTGTCAAAGTGCTGGACATAGGATTTGCAGTAAATAGTAGCCAATTTTGTCTTAAGCTAAAGTATAGACTTAAATGGAATCACTAGATAAAACAAGATAGAGAATACTTTTAAGTATATAGATTAAAAGAGCTGAAGGTCAAATCACTTACTGATGTCAATCTTCAGTTATTAAGCTTGACAGCATTTGAAAGGAGAGCATCATCAGTGTACACAACAGTTTTAATAGATATAACAAAATACCCTATTATTATATTCCAGAGGATTTGTGGAAGTAAATTCTTATGGTAAAATGAACATTGCTGGTAAATTTAATTGAATCAGTATCGATAAAACTATACATGATGTTTGGTCTGTAGCCTTTATTGTAGCAGTACACGGAGTATTAAAATGGCAAGAAGCTTTATTTATGTTGCTATTAAAAGTCTTTTTATATATAATGTCATTATGCATTTGACAAAGAACAAGCTATTAACCTTTCTAGAATGAGTTTAATCTCAAACTGATTTCTGATGAACTGAATGAGTAAAACCATGCTTTTCTGTAATGTTTTAGGTTGTGCATAACTTATATCTGAATCTCTTGCAACATTTTGTTCTCTATGCTTGCATCATGCGTGAACAGACTGAAAGTCAAATGACGTAACTTCTTTTCCATTCAAAGAAAGTAAAAAAGAAAATGACTGCAACATTAAAGGCATGTTGTTGTGGTTATAGTTTCATAACTGTATTATTCAAAGCATGAAAACAAGAGGAAAGACATAAAACATCTATGTAGACTTTTTTATATATTATGGGCTGTTTTTGTCCCTGTGCCTTTTGCTTATCAAGCTTCCCCTTAGGTGGGGAGCATCATTTAGGCAGTTAAGAAGGTGCTTTCTTCTCTCACTGACTAGCATCCAGGTGATGAGAGCATTTTTTTTTGCCTAGCCCTGCTCTTCATGGTGATTTGTGTTGACTGAGGCTACAGTCACTGACTTGGGCAGCCGCATCCATATCTTTTGCAGCAGCAGCTTCCTAGATCATGATGGCTGGCTTTACCTGGAGACAGGAACCATGTCATTAAAGCAGTTGCATTAGCCATGTAGGAACCACCATCAGTCCATCCTTCAGGATACATGCACAACCCATCGTCCCTGTGGGAACCAACATCAGTCCATCCTTCAGGATACATGCGCCACCCATCCTCTCTGTGGGAACCACCATCAGTCCATCCTTCAGGATACATGTACCAACAATCTTCCCTGTAGAACCACCATCAGTCCATCCTTCAGGATGCATGCTCCACCCATCCTTCCTAGGGGGGACCACCATCAGTCCATCCTTCAGGATACATGCACTACCCATCCTCCCTGTGGGAACCACCATCCATCCATCCTTCAGGATGCATGCACTACCCATCCTCCCTGTGGGAACTACCATCAGTCCATCCTTCAGGATACATGTACCACCCATCCTACCTGTGAGAACCACCATCAGTGCATCCTTGAGGATACATTTATTTATTATTTATTTTACATTTGTTGACTGGGCTAGTCTAACTGGATATCTGTCCATTTTCAGTAGAGGCCCGGGGAGAAAAGCTCCAAAGACATGCTTTAAAAGTGTAAGTACAAACAATTCACAAACATCAGGTATTATAATAATAAAAAAATAGCAATTATCATAGTAAAAAAGTCATCGACAATGGTACAGTGCAGTAAAAATTTGGAGGATTTAAAAGGATGTACACACTGAGGTTAAGAGTTAAAAAACTAGTATGAATAGAGTGTATGGAGACATAGTACAGGTTAGGTAGTAAATAGAGAAAAGGAAGTTGTATGTGTAGTGAAGATATAATGGATTTACTTAAGAAAAGGTAAGTAAAGAGGATATAAATAATGTAGAAAAAGGTAGATAAGAAAAGTATAGTCAGATGGAAGATGTAACAGAGGATAGTAAGGACTAGATAGGTAGGTTGAGTTTGTAGAGGTATAGGGCTAGTCAGGTTTGGCACAGGGGCATAGCCAGTATGATTTGAGGTAGAGTTTAAGTCTGGTTTTAAAGAGAGATAAAGAGGTGAGTGAGGTTAGGTCACAAGGGAGAAGAATCCAGGATTTGCCAACAGTATTAAAGAAGGGAGAATCCCCAGCCCTGTTATGAAGTTTAGAGGTGTATACAAGAAGTTTGTGTGATGAGCGTAAGGACTTCAGATTTTTATAGGGGGTAATGAGGTTTGTTAAACTTGGAGTGCTGGAAGGTTTATAGAGAATGTTGTGGGCAATGGTTAGTTGGTGAAATTTAATCAGGTGTTGAAGTTCTAACCATCCTAGCTGGTTTAAGTTGATACAATGGTGGGTTTGAAATGGGTTGCCTGTAGCAAATCTAGCAATGTTATTATAGGACATTTCTAATTTGCTGAGATTATTGTTGGAGAGATTAGTAAAAATGGGTGAGGCATAAAGGAGAGTAGAGATCAACTGAGTGTGGGCAATAGTAGTTTTAGCAGTAGGAGAAAGGAAGCATTTAATCCTATATAGAGTGTCGATTTTTTTGTTGACAGTCTTTATAGTATTGTTGATGTGGATGTCAAAGTTAAGGTTATTATCGATGGTGACCCCCTAGTAGTTTGGTGGTGAAGTCTGGAGATATTATTGTGCCATTGGTGGATGTCACAGAGAAATGTAGAGGAGAGGACTTTTGAGTTGGAGTGAAGAGGAGGAGTTTGGTTTTCTTTGGGTTCAAAAGAAGGCAATGCTGAGTGAACCATTGTTCAACTATGTTGAATATTTTTTGGGTGAGAGAGTGAAGGTCATGGGAGGATGTAGCTGAGCATAATAATGTGGAGTCGTCAGCATATTGTATACAAGTGGCTTGTGGGATAGGTAGATGAAGGTCGTTAATAAATATAGAGAAAAGAAGAGGTCCTAGTATGGACCCCTGAGGGACACCTAAGGAAATGGGTAGATGGGTGGATAAAGAGTTATGCCAAAGTACTGCTTGCTGTTGTTTGTCAAGGTAGGATTGGAACCATTTTATGGAAAGTGGGTCTAATGACAGAGATTTAACTATGTTAATGAGAATCTGATGGTTTACCATGTCAAATGCTTTAGACAGGTTGATAAATAGAGCAGAAGAAAGATTATTCAAGTTTTGGTTCCTGTTAATGTAGTCAGTAAAGGAAAGGAGGGCAGTGGTAGTACTGCGTGAAGGTCTGAAACCATGTTGACAGTTAGAAAGTAGATTGTTTTCTATTAAGTGGTGGAGTAGTCGTTTATGGATACATTTTTCCATAATTTTAGCTAAAGGCGAAAGTAGGGCAATGGGGCGATAGTTTGATAACTCAGTGGAATATCCACTTTTATGTAGGGGGATAATATGGGAGACTTTCCATATGGTGGGGATGTAACCTTCAGTAATAGTTCTCTTGATCAGTATGGAAATAGGATAGGCAACAGCCTTGGATGATAGCTGTAGATATTCAGAAGGCAGTAGGTCTGCAGAAGGGGAGCATGGTTTCAGTTTATTGAGTAAGGTTTGGATAAATGTGGTTGGGACAGGTTTGAAACGAAAAGTGAGAGGTGGAGTAGAGGAGCATGAAGGTAATGTGAGGGTATTATGTGATAGTTGACTAGCTAGTGTTTGGATGGCATCTGTAAAGAGGGTATTGAAGGTATTAGCTGTATGAATGGGATTTTTCCTATCTGTATTTTGAGGGTTAGGTGTAGTGGCTTGACCTGGGTGGAGTAACTGCTTAATGCTAGCCCAGAATTTCTGTGGGTTGTTGTGGTTAGGTTGTTGATATTGTAAGTAGTAGTTTTGTTTATCAGAGAGTATGGCCTTCTTTGTGTCATTTCTTAGCTGTCTAAAGGTTTGTTGGTCAGCAGGATTTTTAGTCTTTCTCCATTAGGCCCAATGTTTATTTCTGAGATGAATTTTGTGTTTGGTTTCATAAGAAAGCCATGGGGCAGACTTGGCCTTAATTCTAATAGATCTGGATGGAGCGTGGTGATTAAGAATGGCTAGGAAGGTAGAATTAAAGAAATTAACAGCTTCATCTAATGGAAGTTGTTTTAAGGGAAACCAATTGCATGCTCTTAGTTCCATTTGGAACAGGTCAGGGTTAAATTTATTTTTGGATCTAATTTGTTTGATAGAGATTGGAGTCGGGGTGTTTGCTTTTAGACTGATGATGTAGGTAAGTGAGTGGTCACTTAAATCATCCGGGAGGGTTCCAGACTCATAATAGTGAGTGGGATAGTTTGTGAGAATCCAGTCTAATATACTTACTTCCTTATTAGCTTTATTTATTCTGGTGGGGGAGGTAATGGTTTGAGAGAAACCATATAGGTTTATGTGGGTGGTAGGAAGAGTACTGCTATAGGAATTCCAGTCTAAAATTATACCGCCTAGGATTATGGTTTCTTGAGGCAGGTGTTGGGATAGCCAGCAGAGGATATTTTCCAATGTGGCTATGTTATTACCAGGGGGCAAATACATACAGATAATATAGATTGATTTATCATTGTTAAGTTCAAGTTTAGAGATGAGAATTTGAGTATTGGAGTCTAGGGGTATAATACAATTGTATGTTGTTAATTGCAAGCCAAATTTAAATAGAATAGCAACCCCACCACCTTTCTTAGCTACTCTGTCAACCCTTAGGATATTATATCCAGGTGGGATAATTTCATTATCTTTGATGGCAAGTTTTCGCCATGTTTCTGTTAGGCAGATAATATCAAAGGAATATACTTCTAGAAGAGTATGGAGTTGAGTCACTTTGTTGTTGATACTACGTATATTAAGATGAGCTAGTAGAAGAGAGTTTGAAGGTTTGGTATGGGGATAATTGCAAGATTGATTATGGTTGTGAAGGGAGATAGAGGTTGTTGTTGGGCCAGGGTTAGGATGAATATCACCGTCCTTTACTATGAAGAGTTGTACTAGATAGCTTGGGTTAGGGAATTTGCTGTAAAGAGGTAACACTCTTTTGAGATATAGTGTATTATATTTAATGTGAAGTGTCTTATGATACTTTGCATGCACTATCTATCCTCCCTGTGGGAACCACCATTAGTCCATCCTTAAGGATACATGCACCATCCATCCCCACTGTGGGAACCACCATTAATCCATCCTTCAGGATAAATCCACCACCCATCCTCCCGGTGGGAACCACCATCAGTCCATCATTCAGGATACATGCACTACCCATCCTCCCTGGAGGAACCACCATCAGTCCATCCTTCAGCATACATGCAACATCCATCCTCCCTGTGGGAACCACCATCAGTGCATCCTTAAGGATACATGCACCACCAATCCTCCCTGTGTGAACCACCATCAGTCCATCCTTAAGGATACATGCACCATCCATTCCCCCTGTGGAAATCACCATTAATCCATCCTTCAGGATAAATCCACCACCCATCCTCTCTTTGGGAACCACCATCAGTCCATGCTTCAGGATACATGCACCACCAATTCTCTCTGTGGAAACACCATCAGTCCATTCTTCAGGATACATGCACCACACATCCTCCCCATGGGAATGACCATCAGTCCATGCTTCAGGATACATGCACCACCCATCCTCCCCGTGGGAATGACCATCAGTCCATGCTTTAGGATACATGTACCATCAATCCTCCCTGTGGAAACACCATCTGTCCATCCTTAAGAATTCATGCACCACCCATCCTCCCTGTGGGAACCATCATCAGTTCATCCTTAAGGATACATGCACCACCCATCATCCCTGTGGGAACCATCATCAGTCCATGCTTCAGGATACATGTACTACCCATCCTCCCTGTGGGAACCACCATCAATCCATCCTTAAAGATACATGCACCACCCATGCTCCCTGTGGGAACCACCATTAGCCCATCTTTCAGGATACATGCAGCACCCATCCTCCCTGTTTATAACATAAAGTATCAAGTCCACTCACTGCACTCAAGTTGCCTGGGCTATAGTCAGGGCTTTCTCCTTTCATACCATTGACATAGACATCTATGCATATTCCTAAAGGAATGGTAAACTAGTAAGTGTAACCTGATAGGAGAAGAAGCTCCCAACCAAAGCTACAGATGGCTCATCTAGCAGGTGGTGCAATTCTCTAGCCTGGCACTCCTCAATTCTGATATTAGGAGAAAAAATTCCATTCCCCCATCTGGCCAGCACTCTTATTCAATCCTCATGAGAGGCCCGTGTCCATTTCCTACTAACTTCCTAACTTAAAAAGCAAAAAAAAGAAAAGTCCTGCTTCTCCTTTTAAAACTGTAATGAACTGCTTAATACATTTGTTACAAATGGCTTGCTACAACTTATACCGTACACAAGATGCTGAAGCACTTCAATCCTGACCGCAAAACCACTAATGGCATTCTTCGTTTCTATGCCTGCATTCAGAAATGCTGGTATGAGAATGAAGACAAGTACTGCACTGCTGACTGACTGGCATTTCCTTAGCAGGCCCCCTTACTCCTTGCCCTTGGGGCTGTTGCACTCTTCATCCCACCCTAGCTGCACATCAGCTAGCAACTGGCAAGATTTGGTTACATGAACAAACATTAAGGGATAAAAATATATGGACTAGGATGGGTTATATCTTCTCATAACAATCAGCTCTAACAGGTATTTTTAGCTATTATGGTTTATAAAAATGTTTATTTACTTATTAGTTTTATTTTTGGAAGGTGTGTTCAGTTTAAGACAATGAGGGTACCCATGTAATTTTAAAGAAAGTTTTTTGTTCTTGTTTATGTTTCCATTACATTTTATATATAAATATATTTGTTAAAGTTTTATTGAGTTTGATTTTAAGTAGAATCCAGCTTGTATTATCTCTTGAAATATTCGATCCTTTTATTTGTGGCAAGTGGTAGGAATCTCTGTGTTGATTTTCCCATTTGTGGCTTTTTTGCCACTTATAGCTGCTGACTATGTGTTGAGGTTATTAGAGCTATATAATTTTGTCAAACACTTACTTTGTCAAATGTTTATTCATTGAAGTTTATCCATCAAACACCATTTCAGTCAATGATTATAACACTGAAATGTATTCCTAGTGAAAGAAGCTACTTGGCCACCATTGTGATCACCCACACCCCACACAATATGGGGGGGCTGTGCCACCCCCACTTAATATATATATATATATATATATAGAGAGAGAGAGAGAGAGAGAGTATGTGTGTGTGTGTGTGTGTGTGTGTGTGTGTGTGTGTGTGTGTGTGTGTGTGTGTGTGTGTGTGTGTGTGTGTGTGTGTGTGTGTGTGTGTGTGTGTGTGTGTGTGTGTGTGTCTGTGTGTGTGTGTAGCTACATATATATATATATATATATATATATATATATATATATATATATACACACATCATACCAACTCCAAGATCACACTACATTGGGGAAAAGGGCAAATTTGTAACAATGGCCAGCTAACTCCCTTCTTTGGGAAAAAGTTTTCATAATATAACCATTCACTGAAATGGTGTTCGATGGATAAATATTCAATGAATAAACATTCACCAAAGTAAGTTTTCTACAAAATGATAAAGACCCAAAGCTATTTATCTTCTGCATTGTTCTTATTTTCATTTTGCTACTGATGCATTTATTTATTTAACTAGTTAGTTTGCTGTTTGTTTATATATTTATTTTTACTTTCTTAACTATTTACCATAATGCACAGTTTATTCTCATAGTACTGTGGGTGGGGAGTTAGAGTTGTAGGTTGCTGCAATGCCAGTTGGTGCATGTGCTTGCATGTGTGTGTGTGTGTGTGTGTGTATGTGTGTGTGTGTGTGTGTGTGTGTGTTTGCAGTGAGAGAGATTATGTTAGAAAGTACTATTTTATTCATGCTGTTGGAGGCGATGAAATTCAAAGTCACTGAGATTTAGTTTTTTGTCTACTGCATTAATTTCCAGTTTAGAAATGTATTTGAAGTTATGCAGCATCCTTGTAATGGCTGACCTGCTCCAGGAGATACATCTTATTAATTCCTAGGGAAAACCATGATTTCTAAATATTTTATTGTCTGGCTTAGTATTCTTAACTGCTGGCTTAATATATGCGATTTTGAATGGGTGGGTGTGTATGTGTGTGTGTGTGTGTGTGTGTGTGTGTGTGTGTGTGTGTGTGTGTGTGTGTGTGTGTGTGTGTGTGTAAAATTGTGTTTAACATTTGCATTGTTTTAATTTTAACATTGTCTTTAATGACAGCACACAGCAAATGATTATGACATTTTAAAGTTAATATTAAGGTGAAGCTGTTTTCAGAAATCAGTATGATCATTCTTGGGACTATATTTCAGAACATCAGGCATTTGGCAGACCAAAATTGGCATGTATTAATTTGTTGCACTTACTTTCCATTTCACACACATTATAGCAGTTTAGGATATGCAAGTTTTCAGGTATTTGTAAACGACTTTAGTTTTACAGGCACAATCTAATGATGGTCACATTAATCATTGTAGAAATCTTGTTTCACCTCAAGTATAATCTTAGGTAATGTACATTACTTATTCATGCAGACATGTGGAGTAGAAGTGTCACTCTGTATTTTCCTACCTTTTATGGTATTGTTGCCACAGTGTTAGCTGTTGCTGAAACATTATATTATTGCAATTTATTTCTATCATGAATGAAAAAAGATACATAATATGAAGAAAGTCATCATTGTGTGCCAAAATCGTATTCATCCAATATTTGAATCGCCATTTAACTTTGCCAGATGAAATGTCAGGTAATACTGCATGCAAAGCAATAGCTAGCATATCACAAAGAGAATCAAATTATGTTTACTAGATTTGGGGGGGGGGGGCTCTAAGGGCTAGTGCCACTTACAGCAGTGGCTTAAAGTTGTTGTAGTGTTTGGCACTCTTTTGTGTAAAACAGTGTTTCTGTTTTTTGAAATACATGTTAAAATGTCTGAATATTTTGTAGGCTTCCCTCACTAATTTCACAACTAATTTGCACATTTGCTTTCTTCTGACTTGTCCAGGATTTGGCGATTAAGTAGAAAGTAAATCATCTAGACAAAAGTAAAATAATGTCACTAGTGAAAATGCTGGGGATGTTGACAGGCAAAGAAGTAAAAAATAAAACAGCTTGTTTAATAGTTGCTAGCTCTCTTTGTAAAATGGGAATAAATAACTGAATGGACATGGACTTGACTGAGTATACCTGTAAAATGTTTTGCTAACAGCAACTGATGAAAACAATGTTTCACAGGGGATATAATTTCTAGGCTCAGAGAACAAATACAAAAATGAGTTATTTTAAATAAAGACTGCCTCAAAATGAGTGGCTGAATGAGGCCTGCACAGAAAGATACTGAAAGCTGAAGATATACAATGAATCTATTTCCTGTAAAAGAAGATGAAAGGCAAAGCAATATGAGAAGAATAAACTATCCAGACCTGAAACAAGTAAAGTTATAGCAGTATTAAATAATGATTGATATGAGATTCTAATCCTCACGTGTAGAGTTTCATAGGTAATTACTAGATACGTGGTACAGGAGACTATTGAGGAGCCTAGCTCATTTTCCCAATGGCCCCAGAAGGTTGGGCACTTAAGTGACTTGCTCAGAGTCACACAGCAGGCAAATGTAGGTTGAGGGACTCAAATCATTGACTACAGGGATCAGCTTGTTAAAAGCTTGTAGCCATAATCCTCTGCACTAACTTCTAAACATAAAGTTGACGTAGCTTAATCAAATAAGTGGTTCTTTTAGTCTGACAAGTCATTTAAAACCCCCAACTCTTCTATATACTAATTCACTACATCATTTTGTCACTGATGAAATACCGCAAAGTAGAATTATATCCCAAAATGTAATATATATATCTATTTGTTAATCAGGTAATTCCACTGGATACAAGTGTACCTCAAAGGATTACCTGGTAAGGTGACTTCAGTAGAATCACACAACAGGCAACTGTAGGTTAAGTGATTCAAACTCGAGACTACAGGTTACAAGGAGCAGCTCATTAACAGCTCATAGCCTAAATTCACTCTGCTATCAGAAATGGATGAAAGAAATAAGAGTACAGGATCTTTCCCCAAATCAGGAGCCTGAAACATCTCTACTCTGAGTGGATGAAACTCAATGAACCAAGGATCAGAATTCCCAAAAAGCATTCACCAAAAAAGTCCTGCCACAAACAATTTTTTACATGATTTTGCAGTGCGGCAAGCCCCCCCCCCCCCCCGCACCTACTGATGTTGGGGACAAGCCCCCCAAACTTGTGTATATATATATATATATATATATATATATATATATATATATATCAACTCCATGGCCACATCAACTTGTTAAAGTGGAAAATGGTCCCAGAAAGGGAATCACTTCTGGCATAACCTGCCAGCAGTGATTTCCTATGGTGGAACTCCAACCTTTGGTGAGTTTAACCTCAGGCAACTGAAGCTTGAGTGTTCAGTCTTAGTCCACCAGTAGGATAATGGCCTAAAACAATAGCATCTGAATATTGTACCTATATTTGCAGACTTCACAGTGTTATCCATTTCTTTCAGTGAAACATTACTTAGCCATGGGCAACCAATATACTATAGCAATGCAACAGTTTCATGGGGACGCAATGGAAAGGGAAGATTAAAAACACTCACCAAACTTTAATGCTATGCATTTTTAAACGTTTCTTAAAAGTTCATGGCTAAAAAGGGTTACAAGATAATTATGAGAAAACATTTTTGGCACCCTCAATCAAGGCAACATTTGCTGGTAAGAGATCCCATGCACAAGAATCCTATACTTGAACAGTGTGGTGATATGAATCTGGTATTTTATCAGAGACCTGTAACTTGTATGATTGACTCAAATATAAAATAAGGTAACATGCTAGAAAATCTGATAGCTGCAAACAAATAGTACAGAAACTCAGCAGATGAATATTCTTATACTGATAGTAACTTTTCTTTCTGATTTGATATAGCTCTTTCCTCTAGAATCTCCTTCTATTTGTATAAAGCTCTGCTCTAACAGGATGATAGAATTGTGCTGCTGTACCAGAAAATTAATTTACAGACAAAAAGTTTTGGGTAGAGCCATAACTGTCTCTTTTAGTCTAGTAGCCCTCAACTATATAAGTTGAGGCTCAAAAAAAAAAAGAAAAAGAAAGAAGGAAATTAATTAAAAAAAATGGTCTGTGATCTGGGTCTCCTAAAACTTGAGAGCCAATCCAGCAGCCAGGCCTTGCTTCTGTGCCCTGACCTCTGAGGAGTGAGCAAAAAAAAAAAAACAAAAAAAAAAAACGTATTTTGCTACAACCACATATGAAGCACTGCAGAATACTTCAGAATAGTTAATAATTTCTTCACAGGTAATCAAAAATGCTTGTACCAGTACTGCACAGGCCCCTTCACCCCACCTGAGCTATGGTACTGGTCTAAGGACCTCTTAACACTCTTTTTTCCTCTTGCATCAATGTCTGGAGTTATACAGATAAGTGTAGCTAAATCAGAAAATTCTATGTAAGGGACAGTCAGAATGACAGTGTATGTGAAGAAAACAGAGAAATGCAAATGTGCCAACATTAAATTTATCAATTACTTGATTCACATTAAAGGTTAAATAAAATTTAACAGAAAAAAATGGGTGTGGTTTACAGAAAAATTATTGGCTATACTGTATGAGACAGAGAGGTGTTTACCCAATTTGACAATACTACACTTTTTACTTAATTGTAGTCCCTATTTTCTGCATATCACTTGCTTATGCAGTTTAGTTCCTGCTGTAATGAATGCGTATTCAAGGGAGATATAATAATAATGATGATGTTTGCAGTCAGATGAAAACTTTGGTAACTAAAAGTCCTGATTCCTTAAGTGGAAATCAGAGACATAGATGCCAAAAAGTAGGAGTCCAATACTGAATCCTTGGATGTATCATTAGCTACCATTGTATTTTCTGAAAAGGCTCCTAGCACCTTATCTATATGTGTACTATCTTTCAGCCTATTGGCTATCCACCTCACCATATATGGATTTACTTTGAAAGCACTTTGCTTATTAGCAATGCCAGTATGGGGAAATAGTATCAAATTCTTTGGCCAGATGCAAATAAGTTGCGCAGACAGAATGACCACTGTCTGTATTGTGAAGACACTGACCACTGTCTAGGGACTCTATGACCTTCTTAAACAATTGAATTAAATTCAGTAGACAGGATTTCCTTTGACAAAGCCAAACTGATTTGGGTCTAACCTAACAAAATTCTTGATATCATAGTTCATCACGTCAATGATACGTTTTGTGACATTACAAATCAGACAAGTCAATTTAATGGTCCTATAGTCTGCCAGATCTGAGGTAGGGCCACCCTTGAGTAAGGGGTATCACCAATGCAGTTCGCCATACTTCAGGAATAGATCATGTTGCCAAGTTCAGGTTAGACAATGTAAGGGCATGTTTGGCACTATTAGGTGTCCAAGTAAATTAACTGTCTCCATGGAAGTATTTTTAGTATGAGAGAGTATCTTTGGTAGATGTTCCCTTGTGTAAGAGGTTTATGAATTTGTAGAAATATGATAGTTGCTTTGGAAGTAAAGTTTGCACCAAGTATGTCTGCAGTACCTCTACTGTTTTGGCTGGGACTGACTGGGTAGTGACATTTTGGATAAGCTCAGAATACTGCTGGGTGTTATTTCCTGGTTTGTTAATGCAACTAAAGAAGAACATATGATTGTCTTTGGCTTCAGAAGTTAAATTAATTTCATAATTTGCCTTAATAGCCCTGATGGTTTACTTGATTGCCAACTAGTATAGCCCATCAGGAAGCCTGAACTCCGATTTAAACATGGCTGTATATAGGCAGATATGAGTACACATAGATGCACATTGTTGTGTCATTGTGATGAGTATCGCTGTGAATGATAGACCTGTTCATAGGAATGGTAAGACTATAAACAATATTAATATTTATTGTCTGATTATAGATAGCTGTACATGATATTTTGACATTTTTTGTTAATGTTGCTACTTTGTTTTGTTCAGTTATATACTTTTGGATTTCATTTTTTAACAAGTAGTAGTATAAGTTTTTTTTTTCTTTATTAAAACTAATTTGAAAGGTTAAAATGGAGTCCCTTAAGTCATCTGTATTGAAATACCTCCTTAAAAACAACTATTTGAAGTTGTTGTTGTGGGGTATATACAAAGTTCATATACCATTTTTGTAGCAACTATACTAATGTGAAGGGATTATTGAAAATATTTGAGTGAGAGGAAATTTAAAAACAGAATTTATGAGCATTTAAGGGATATCAGATTTGGTAAATCCACAAATGCCTTGAGTAAATACTGCACAGAAAAATCAGACCACTGTTTCAAATTTTTCATTGTGGACACTGTTGACTTGGATAAAAGAGGTGACCCATGGGGGTTGCTTTTGGAAAAGAAAGAATTAATCTGACAGGTCCGCCTAAATGCGGGGCAAGGGCCAGGATTAAATGATTCACTCTCCATTGCTTGCTTGTTAAAACTAAAAGCAATGGAAAGGTAAAATATATAAAAAATAAAAATATAAAATATTTATATACATTTTTTATATATATACTTTCATTTTTATATAAACACCATTTTATAGATTTTATACATTATGTGTGCATTTGTCTTTATAATTTTTAGCATCTTTGCACTTGTTAATGTTATTCAAATGCTGGTTTTAAAGAGTGTATTTTTAAGAATAGTTTTATGATTGCATTTCATGAATATTTACGAGTTCAGGGAGGTCCTTTTAAGTCAGTGTGATGGGATTGGTATATTACTTAATTAATGCTCTTGCAGGATGTACTTGAGTGTTTCCTGGATTTGCCCTTATCTGATGAAGTTGAGAAGGTTCTTGATGAAAGCACTTATCTATTTGTTATTTTCGTTTAATAAAAAGTGCTTTTACCACTCCCAAAGTGCTTTGCGGCCATTTACTACAAGAATTTACTTGAGTTGCTGAAGTGTGTGGTTCCAGGAGTGCTTTTTCTTTCTACATTAAAAACAATATTAATAATTATAGATCCATAAGCATAACTTATATCTAAGGCATGTGCTTTGAAAGATGTAAAATTGATATACTAGGAAACAGCAATACAGACATTGCCATTCTGGACTTAGACCAACATGATTACATCAAGTAAAGATTGACTCTGACAAACTTGTTAAGATTTTATGAATAAATTGCTAAAGCTTTATATATGGAGTATTCGTGTGCAGTAATCTTCTTAGATTTAGACTGGGCCATTGGTTCTTTTTCCCATCAACTCCGAAACTCGCATGGAACTGTAGATGTAAACTGAATGAAACCGATACGTAACTTGTAGTATTTTTCCCATCAGGTAATTTATCAAAGTCCTATTAAGGCTAAGATCAACCTTTTCTGGTTAGATGGATCATGTCATGGTCAGTCTGTAGTACCTAATGTGACACCAATCAAGATGAAAGTTCGGATTTTTTCCCTATTTATCTTGGAGTCAATCAAGGACTGGTATTTGGTGTGACACTATTTACTATTGTATTCACCTCTGTTCCTAGAACTAAAACATGTTGGATAAATAACTACACAGATGACTGTAAGTTTGGCTTTATAGCACAATATGATTTTGACATACAATGAATGGACACTTATATGAGACAAATCCGTGACTGGGCACATATAGCTTTAGAGTTTCTTATTTCAGTTATAAGTGTAATGTAATGTATTTTGTAAAGCATCAGTTCATTCATCTGTGTATTTAATGAAAGATTCACTTAAGGAGGAACACAGTATAGGGATTAGGGCTAATAGTGACTATTATATTTTCCTTTGACATTGATGCTCAATTAATAAGTAATAGAACTATGCATAAACTGAAAAACATGTTAAGGAATTTTAACAAATGAAAAGAGACATGGTATGCATTATTATACAAAACATACTTCAGGCCAATCCTAAAACACAAATAATATTATCTCTCTCTCTCTCTCTCTCTCTCTATATATATATATATATATATATATATATATATATATATATATACTGCTAGCCAGTTGAAAATCCTAAAAAGAGATGAATGGAAATTTGCTAAGAAAATTATATCATACAAAAAATTACAGTTATAATATCAGATGTAAATGTCTTTATTTGCTATTCACTGCCGATATATTAATGGAAAACTAATATTTGCTGAAAATGTTTTCCATGATCCCAGAGCAATTTTACAAATAAAAATTCATTCTTCTGATATAATACAAAGACAGAATGTCATGGATAATGTTCTAGGTAATATGAGAAAAATTATTGCACTCATGCTTAACTAAAAGATTGTAGATGCCATGGAATAAATACTCCCAGTCTTTATTAGGATTAGTAAGAGTTTAGAATCACTGAAGAAACGTTTGGACTTTTGGGCTGCAGAAAAAGTAGAAGGTCTCAAGATTATGGAGTCAGAGTTCCCTAATGGCTAACTGGTCTGAACACGGAAGTTATGAAACTTATGACAGTAGCTTTTATTTCCATACTGATACTCTTGATAACCTTAAATATGATTTAAGAAGTTTCTTTCTTTCTTCTTCTTGTTATACAATTTCTTTACTGGTATGTTTTTTTCTTAAAGTTCCCACTAAGTTTGACTTTAGTAAGGATGGCCAGGTCTAAGCATTCTTCTTATGTGGGAATAAAAGTGCTTCATATAAAAAGCATCTCTTCTGGTTTTGGGTCTTGTGATGCAACAACTGAATTTGAATAGGCAATTATACAGTTTGAAGAGGTTTGCCTGTTTGAAATCTTTGAATTCAGAGTTACTGACAACAGGGTTAAGAAGAAGTTTATATGCTTATGGTCAGACTTAACCATGATGGAAAAGCATGACGTGGCTATATTGGTTAGGGTAAGATCAAGAAGTTATGCCCTCTTCATGGTTAGTTAGATATCTGTTCCAGAGAATATTTGTTGACCAAGTCTAAAATATCTGTTGGGGTGCCCAACCTTCAAGGTATTGGTATTCCAGTTTATTGAGGGTTAGTTAAAATCTAACATTATAATTGAATTTTTGTCAACAAGAAGTTTCTTATGTACACTTTGGAGTCTTACATGGTCCTTAGGGATATGGAGGGTGGCTTGTAACAAGCTATATGTTGATGTTTTGTTTTGTTCAGGGTAAGTTGGAGATTACTAATTTATTTTTTTTTTTTGGTTTCTGGGTATCTGTTTAGAGGTAACATGGTCCTTGACAAATATAGAAATACTAACACCATCCAGGATGAATAATAGGAACAAAACCCAGATATAAAGGAAGTGCTATCTTTACAGTGAAGCCAAGTTTCAGTAATTACACAAACTTATATCTGCTCAAATTGCAGGAGATCCTCAGGATCAAGCAATCTGTTGTTAGAGTGCTAGTTTGAGAAGTGCCACCCTGTTATGATCAGATTTAAGGTTGGAAATGATTGCTCAGAAATTTTGGAAAAAACAAACGTCTCTCTTGGATGGAGTGAATTAGGTCAACAGTTATCTGAGTAAGATATTTTTTACCAGGTTTTGGGAAAATAATTACTTTAACCATGTTGTATTCCTCTGGAAAGTACTCTATGACTGAGAGCACCTGCAAAGCTGATAGAGTGGCTCCTCAAATTCCTCCTTTTATTTCTTATAAAAAGTGACAGCCTTTTGAAACCTGGTGCTTTGCAAATTTTAGACTGTGTCAGTGGACAGGTCAATTCCTGTCTTGATATAGCTCTCACAAACCTGGTTGAATCAGTAATAGTGATGCAGGACGGTGTGACTTGTGCTTAGATACCCCAATTAATATGCCTTCCTGTCATTCTTCCCTTCTACAAATGACATTCAGTGTTCTGTAGTTTGGTGCTTGGTCTTAAGATAAATATTGCCACTCTCCATTGATGAATGTCCCCCTTCAAGCTATTCTGCTGTAATCCTTCAACATTTGCATCTATTTTCCCTCTTGAGTAACAGGATATCTACTTTTCCCAATACAATATGTGACATCACCCTTCAGGTAAGTATTATTAACAAAAATAAGTCATGCTATTGATTTTATCTTTTTTTTTTTCCTTTCCATCTTTTTGCAGTATAGTCTCTAATTTGTATAATTACATTTTTTATTTTATTTTGGGTCCACATTGTCAACATGTCATTTATAGATCATACATATTAAAAATATTGCATTGCTTTTATACATTACTATTAAATGCACTTAGTTGGTCACCTTATAGGCAAAATTTAAAACCTCTGCTGTATTATTGCTGTAGTTATGACTCAAGTACATTAAACATTTGGAACAAAATAGTTAAACAATGCAAACTACTATGCATGCATTCTGTCAACAAAATGTGGACTATTACTTTGATGCTTGTTAATGTACTAAATCAAAGTATGACTTGTACCAGATTTATACCAGATCTTTCTAGCACACTGTGTGTGTGTGTGTGTGTGTGTGTGTGTGTGTGTGTGTGTGTGTGTGTGTGTGTGTGTGTGCGCGCACATGCATGTAAGAGAGACAGAGAGAGAGAGAAAGACAGAGAGAACTGCTAATTTTCTCATACTGTCATGCTATAATTTTTTTTTGATTGGTTTATTGGCTCATCAGTGTTTTGGTTAGCATTCAAGTCACATTATCTATAGAGCATGTAAAATAACACTCTGAGCAGCGTAATATTTTATCAGACAATTTTATAAAGTGAGGTAATGGAACCCATACTTTGAAGGCATAATCAAATGGTAATAAAATAGCCATTTATAACATTACTTTCAATTTTGTGAACTCAGCCAGAAAATGCAATGTTTTGTTGTAGATCTTGGAATAATCTTAACCAAGGCAAATGTAAGATATATTCTGGCAGTAACAGATGCATCTTAAAATATTTTATCAAGTAGCATTTAGGGGAGGACAAATATAAATGCAAACAAAACAACAAAGAGTTGGAAACATGCTCTCAAGTGATTCTGCTGTCACACCAATGAAATGGGTACACATCAGTATTAAAGGATATAGGTCAATTAATCAATGTCTAAGCCATTTCACAAACCTACTCATTGAAATCTACACATTGACAGACCTCATAACTCAAAAAGCTGATGTACTGACCAGATTAAGCTAAAAATGTCAAACAAAACATCAATGCTTTTCAGGGATGTTCCATGGGTGAGATACACCCTCAGCTTTTGTCACTTTTATGTGCTAACTTAGATGTCACACAGCCACAAAATAGAAAGATAAACGTTTGCATTATAGAAAACAATCAAAATTCATCCTCCATAGTGGTATGACTTCAGCCCCCCCCAAATAAAACAGCCAGTATGAACTCACTAAACAAGTTGTCCATAATGTTGAAGAAACCAGACCATGAGGTCCTACATTCACAAGATAAGCCTTCATCAGAGAGATTCATTGAAAGGGCACTAAAAGAGCAGACTGCTATAAAGCTGAATGCATTATACTCACATTACTGTGTTGACAAAATATTCGCTAGACGTACACTTTAAAAAATAGGATAGAAACCTAATACAAATATGTACATCTATTTTAACACAATGCATAAAATCCAGTACTTTGTAAAGATGACATGCATATTAATTTACATTTAGTTAAGGGAGTGACTAACAGTGATTGTAAATTTGCACTTCCAATATTTAACTATCTATGTAACAAGAAATTACTTTGTAGAAATGACATATAACTACATATTTTCCCCATGGTTCTAACTACAGTTATTCCATCTTTCTGCTTTTCATCAGCCAGAATATTTTTTAAAAAGCCATCTTCCTCCACTGCTATCCAAAGGACAAATGTAATATTTTGAAGTAATCATTGTCATCAGCTTTGCTGAAAAAAAAAAAACATTTTTTTTTAATAATCTATGTTCAGGAAAATGAAAATTGTAAACCACAGGCTATACCTCTGCACTTTACAGCTTTTAGTTTATTAAAGGAAATAATTAGCACACTTTGAGGCAACTAGTGATGAAACTAACTCATTTGAAAGACAAGGATTTCCTGTCATTAAAACTACATCATGTCTTTCCTTCTCTATTAAACTTCAACTTCAGACAATAAGAAGTCACCAAAAGGAAATGAAGACATCTTTGGCAACATTTTCTTGCAGTGATTTAAGGCTTCTGTGAAGGTAACAGGGCACAGTGGTATGAAAGTAATCAAGTTTCATTTAAGAGCAGGACAGGCTAATTTAGGTCTTTTCAGTACAGTAATATATTTTCCTTGTGTTCAAAATGTTGAAATAGTAAAATGCAAAATGTAGAGCTACCCTGGTTAACTTTCATTTATAATTTGAAGAGTTACCATTTTTTATTATATGAAGTTTCATAAGGAACAATTTCATAAATATATTTCTTGTAACATATCAACTCATGTGCTGATTAACATTTAGTTATTATATATTCCAATTAATTCTGTTGTCTTGAAGAAACAAAACAGAATCAAAGTAAACTTAATTTTCTGGAATTTATAAAAGAAACAATTGGCAGTGTGTGCATTATGGGGTAGGAGAGTTCTGGCGGGGTGGCTGTATTTCGGTGAATGTATGTGTATATGTGTGTATGTGAATGCGTGTGTGTGTGTGTGTGTGTGTGTGTGTGTGTGTGTGTGTGTGTGTGTGTGTGTGTGTGTGTGTGTGTGTGTGTGTGTGTGTGTATATGTCTGTATATGTGTGAGAATGAGAGAAAGTAAGTGAGGAAGATGTATGTTCACGTATCAAAGAAAAAATACTGTGAATGGCTACTAATTGAATGTTAAACAGTGAAAGTTTAATGTTACGAAAATGCGTAACAACAAAAATAATTCATTGGATGGACATAGTTGGCCAACATCTCAAACATAACCACTGCCCCCAACTATATATATCAACTACAAGATCGCACTACAGTGAGGAAGATGGCAAATTTTAAAAGTTCCCTAAGCTTGCCTTATGCATCACAGTATTTCCTGGTTGTTGGCCAACTATGGCCATTCATTGACTTATTTTTCTTTGCTACACATTTTTGGAACATTAAACTTTCACTGTTTAATGTTTGATTAGTAGCTGTTTGCTGTATTTCTCTTTTGATATGTGAACATAGACCCAGATATCTCTGCAACAGAAAAAGAAACACAGATGGGAAGTGGGCATTGACTACACCATAAAACATGACAGAAAAATCTTTCCCATTACTTAAGAAAAAAGAATACAACATGAGTGTTAGAAACATACTGTCCAGTGCTACATACCATACTATGAAACTGCATAAACACCAGACCTGGAATTGGTCATACTTTTAAGCACAGTAACATCTATGTATGTCATCCACAGAAGGAAATTATATAGCTACATTATTTCACCAAAGCTATCAAACTGCTGTACCTCATAACATTATGCTGATGTGGAAACTGTACGTTGTCATAAAAATTTGCAGAAACAGTAAGATTGTGCAAGCAAGCTTACCATAATTGTAGATATTGAAGTTCACTGCTGCAGTAGCCTAGTCTATATCAGTTACATAGTGCATAGATAGAACAGCAGACCTTCCACACGCCCAAACCTTTAGTCAGCTCCAAGCCTTTCAGAACTTTCATTATAACAGAAGGAGATTAAAGCCCTGAGAAGGCAATGCTAGGAAAAGAAAACAACTGCATCCCCATACCCTAGCAAACATATACACATACATACATTAGAAAGAACAAGAGGGGTGGAAGGAGGCAGGGCTACTGCAGCAGTGATTACTGAAACATGGACAGTTATGTTATGTTTGAGTACATAACTGAATTATGTCCATCATTATGATCACAGCCTAAGCTATATGGGTACATTACCATAGCTTTAAAGAACTAGGAGGAGGAAGGATGAGGGTCCAGGAGCCCCTGAAGAATAGTCCTAGCAAAGCCTGTCCTAGGTCTGGAAAAGAAATCTAGTTTACAGTGCTTTGTAAAAATATACACAGAGGAGTAAGTTAAGTTGCTACTTCTAGAATACTTCCAACCATTTCCAAAAAGACATAGATGAAGTCAAGGTATGCATTGACCCTGACTGGAATAGTTTTGTTGTGGTAGGAATAACAAAAGGTAGTAGCTCAATATGGAAATAGTCTGATATGACACAGGTCTTCCTTTCTTCTCACCTTCAGAAGAAATAAACAACTGATCAAAAAGTCAAAGATTTTGCTCTATTAAGATAGCCCTTGTGTTGTCTGTGGCCATTCAGGGTATGAAGCATCCTTTCTCCTTCATTTTTAGATTCTAAAAAGAAGACAAGGAGATGAATAGTTTAGACATAAAAGAAGGATAAGTTGTCAAAGAAACTCTATCCTTGTGAAAAATGAGATAAGACTGACCCACCATAAGAGACTTGCAACTCAAATACTCTTCTTGCAGAGGTCAGATCAATCAGTAAACAAGCTGATTCATATGGAACAAGTGTTTATTTTTCTAACACAAAATTAAGATCCCACTTATTTTCAAAACCATTTTATGTGATATTGCATTGCAAAGAGTGGAATCTATGGACAGACATGCTGAAATGGCTGACAGATGAACCTTGACTGAGGAGTAACTCACAAAAATACACAAGCCTTGAATTGGGTACTGGCTGTTTTGTTGGCACCACCTAGAAACCTTTTACATTAATGAATATATGACTTTCTAGTAGCAGATTTTCTTGCCTCCATAAATACTTGCTACACATTCTCAGAAAACAGGTTTCTAACATCAAGGCAGACCATTGCAATTTCTTGGGGTCGAGATGTATCAGACACTGATTTTGTGAAAGTAAATCTAATCTGTGAGGAAGTTTGTGGTAATTGCCCCTGGTCCTCTCCAAAAGAAAGCAAAGCCACTGTTACCTGGGCTAGAAGGGAATCACTACAATGATCCTTGGGGTGTCTTTCTGAATATTTGGAAAAGAAATGGCATCTGTCTTCCAGGTTATCTTATATGCAGTCTTGGGACAGAATTTTTCCAGTTGATTGTTTAGAGAGGCAGCAAAGAGATCAACTTGAGCTGTGCCTCACAGATGGATCAAATCTTCAAGACCCCCTGATTCAGTTTCCATTCATTAGGTTCTGTCCTGCTCATCTTGTATGGCACACAATTTGCTCCAATGGGATGCAAGATGCCTGAAGAGTAAGACTGTGCTGTAAAGCTATATCTTATGATAACACAGCTGGTCTGCAAAAAGGGTAAGATCTGTTTTCTCCTTGCTTGTTTATGTACTATAGCACTGTGGTGTTGTCTGTAAACACGTGAAGAGGTCCTGGGGACCAAAGATGATTCAGAGAGCATTTGAGAGTATTTATATTTATATGTGTAAGAGCTAGCACCTCTTTTATGCTGACATGGTTTAATCTACCATTCTGGTTCCAAATACACTGCACTTTTATAACCATTAATACTGCTCACCAGCAAAGTCTGTCATGACAGCGATGGAGCAGGAGGGGATAATAGGAGACCTGTATTCTAAGACATTTGATGTCTCTACCACATAATTGCCCTTTTTACAGATAGTAAGTCTGGGATATGAAAAGTAAGTTGGTGGTAATGCCAGGACCATAGAGATTGCTAAAGCCACTGTATCTTTCGTACATGAAGTCCTGCAAGAGATATCATAAGAATTATTCATGTCATAAGACCCAGAAACCTGAGGAATTCCCTTGTTGGGACTGGTGCCTGAGTTTAAAACTCCAGAAATAGATCTAAATTTAGATCCACTTTATCCTGTTGAAGAAAAGCACAGGCACCCTAAAAAAACAATCTTGTGAGAAGGAGAGAGAAAAGAATATAGTCTTGAAATGTGAGCCTGTCTAGAAGATCTCTTATCCAAGAGAAAGATTTGTGACACTTTGGAAAGACTCTGCAAAGATAAGCAAGTCAACTAAATATGGAAACATGCAGATACTCTCCATGCATCTTTAAACTCTAAGGTCATTAAGTAGCTCAAATTAGGAAGAAGTAATACATTGTCAAGTGATAGCATTTTAAATTTGGGCACTATCACAAACTGAACATGAGCTGGTCCACACCACAGGAAGATAAAAGCAAACTTCACAAGTCCTAAAGGTCTTTCTTTTAATTCTTGACAGAAATAACATATTAGCACTTTCATTTTAAATCACATAAAACTTCTTCAGATACAGTTCAAAATATCTATTGACTTGGCTTAAATAACATTCCCAATGTACTAAAAACACATTCAAAGCCAATTAGAAACATTAAGGTTTAAAGTCATATTCCCCTTAACTATATAAACAACATACTTTTAAAAAAAAAATATATATATATATATATATATATATATATATATATATATATATATATATATATATATATATATATATATATATATATATATATATATATATATATAAAACAATCATCAAAAACAATTTCTCACAATGCCCTAAATATTCACACAAACTGTCTAAGGAAGGAAAATTCCAGAAATTGTCTCCAAGAAACTTTATTCTTTGGCAACAGAAACATTCTTGAATAAAATACTTCTCCTGACAAAGGAGGAGAAGCTGCATCTTCCACTTGTCAAGATTTCTCTTAAAGAGGGCTAACAAAGTGCTCTGCTTGATGTGAATGGGAAGTTTGTTCCAGAGTATGAGAAGTCTCTGGGTTAGGAACCTGTCCCCCAGCATGTTCTATTTATTATGGTAATGAGGTTTAGTTCCCTGGAGAGTGTGGCTTGGAGGGATTGGGATTTATTTAGGTGTAGCATATCTAGCAGCTCTGGGTCAGACATGGCTTTGTAGGTCAAGCAGAGATCTCCTCTAAGTAGGCGATAAGAGATAGAGTATAGCTGGAGTTTTTTTGAGACTGTCCATCTACAGCATGTGTCTAAGGCCTAAGATCCTCTTAGTTAGGTATTTTTTGGCCTTTCCGGTTGTTGTAGGTGTCTAGTGAGGTACATACCAAATGGGGCATTTTATTCTATAATAGGTCCAATGAGGGACGAGTAGAGAGGGATTTTGACCTCTTTCTTCCTGGATGAGAAACCTTTTGTAATGAGATGTGCCACATAGAAGGACTTTCTGATTACAGTGGCAATGTAGTTATCAAAGGAGAGGTTGCTGCCAACCTGTGTCCCCAGGTCTCTTATCACACTTTCAGTGTTTAGTGGACTACCATCTCTGTAGTAATTCATGGGCACCAAATTTTTCCCAAAGGGAATGACAATGCACTTTTTGGCATTGAGCTTAAGGTCATGGTTCTGGCATCAGTCACTGGTGTCAGTGAGGCGTTTTTGTAGAATGTCTACATCAGTTGGAGGATCAGTACTGGCTCCCAGTTTGCAATCATCTGTGAACTTGGTCAGCCAGAGTCCCATTGTTTTGGTTTGAACTTCAGAGAAGTAGATGTCAAACAGGACAGGACCTAGGACCGATCCCTGTGGGAAACTACTTGTAACTGGTCGGTAGTTAGATTTGGAGTCCGCTACTTTCACAGTGTGGGTTCTATCAGTGAGCCATTTGGCAACCCATCTTATGACATAGGAGTTTATGCCTAGTTTAGTGAGTCTATCTATGATTCCTGAGTGAGGGATGGTGTCAAAGGCTTTGGCAAGATCTAGGTAGGCTGTGTGAACTACCTTGCCCTCATCCACAGCTCTGGTGACAGACTCGAAGAAGTCTATCAGGTTGAACAGGCATGATCTACCTTCCACAAACCCAAACTGTGTGGGGTTCAGAGTTTGTAGATTCCCTATGTCCTTATTTATAATATATGTGACGATGCGCTCCATAGCCTTACATATCAGACTAGTCAGACTAAGCGGGTGGTAGTTCCCGGGGTCTGCAGTCGCTCCCCCTTTGTGGAGTGGGATGACTGCAGCAGTGCACAATTCGGTAGGAACAAAGCCTGAAATGAGGCTGTGATTGAACAGGGTACTCAGGTGTGGTGTCAGTTCACTTTGTAATTCATGTAGAACACAACCAGGGAAATTATCAGGTCTCATGGAAGCTGTATTCTTGACTTTGGACAGTGCGTTTTTTTACCTACGTAGCTGTGATAATAGGGACTTGGCATTCCTCAGGTATTGTGATAGGCCCTTTAGGCAGTGAAAGGGGGGTAAAGTTCGCACTGAACCTGTCGGCCAATATGTTGGCAATATCAGTTGGTCCTGTATATGTATTGCCATTGTGCTGTAACTCAGAGCAGATCTGAGTACTGTCATGTAGATTCTTGACATAACTATAAAATGCCTTGTGGTTGTCTTTAGAATCTTCAACAATTTTGTTTTCATAACGAGCTTTAGAGGATTTGATGATGGATCTCAGTTTTTTGCTTAGGCTAACAAGGGAGTTTTTTCCATTCTTGGGAATTCACCCTTTTCTGCAACAGTTTTTTTTTCCTCCTGTTGTAGTTTGTTTATGGTGGGGGAACACCAGATTGGCTTCCTTTCTTTAGAGGAGAGCATCTCTGTTCTGTTTGGTATGGCCTGTTCCATGCACTTGTGTATGTGCTCATACATTCAGCAATCATGCCCCTATTTTCCATTTACATGGGTGTCGTGAAGTTAGCCACCTCTGTTTTTAGAAGCCCAAAATTGGCTTTAGAGAAGTTTTTTATGGTGATTTCCTTTAAGGGGGTGTGGGTGGGATGTGGATATCCATGGTGATTAGCTTTTGGTCAGATCTGACCAGGGAGGAGTTGATTACTGGTGTAGAGGAACAGTCACCCATGTTAGTAATGATCAGGCCAAGGATGTTTCTACCCCTGGTGGGGGTACAAATGAGTTGGTCCAGGGTGTTGGAATTAATGAATTCCAGAAAACATTGAGCAAGTATGTTGGTACATAAGTAATTTTTCCAGTTAATGGAGGGGTAGTTAAAGTCTCCCAGTATAAGGGTATTGGGTTGTACCTTAATATTTTCCAGTGTGTTTAGGAATGTGAAGTGGGAGTCTTGGGACATGGTGGGGGATATGTAGCAGGCTACAGCCTGGATTGCAGTTTTACCCAGTGTTAGTTGTACCTGAAATATCTCTGATGCTTTATGTTGGGCTACTAGTCTGGAGATGTGCATATCCTTTATGAATATGGAGATACCACTGTCATTAGTGCTTCGGCCCAGGTTTAGGGGCCAAAAGGTGTGGTATTAGTGCTTCGGTCCAGGTTTAGGGGCCAAAAGGTGTGGTATGAATTATAGCCTGGGAGTGCAGGGGTGCTCTCCGGAACCTTGAACCAGGTCTCGGTCACTGCACAGATGTCAATGTTCTCCATTTTAAGGAGTGCTTTGAGCAAGTGCATTTTGAGATTTTCACTTCCAGCATTGAGAGCATAACCCTCTGATTTCATTACGGTGGTAATTTTGTATTCAGGACATTGCCTACAAAAGGCATTATAGGGGTGGCAAGAGCCTTGGCCAGTATCCATAATCCCTGGGATAACAGGTGCAGACCATCTCTGGTGAAGCATCAAGGTCTGTGGATCATGTCATCCCAGGCTGACAGATACTGGATCCCCTTAGAATGATACCAGAAACTTAGCCAATTGTTGAAGTCAATCATTTTCTGATTGTACTGTGGTATCATTCTGGGTGATGGTAGGTTGCTACTCAGATCTAGGTTCATACCTGCCTGGGCTACAAGATCCAAGAACTCCTCTATGTCTCTTTTCATGTAGTCCAGGGAGGTACGTCTCAGGTCATTCACACCAACATGGACATTGACAGAGTCATATTTGTACCTGTTATGGAGTGACCTAAGTGCGTGCGTTTTTTGGTGGATCTGGGTCTATATTATGTGACTGAATGGTGAAATGTTCAAACACATAATAATCGACTCCTAAATGTCGAACCATCGTAATGTCAAACGGTTCAGTGGAGATCTTTGTACAGTGTGGACATGGAAATTGTTCCATTGTCTGCACTGTAGTGCGATCTCGGAGTTGGTATATTTAAGTAGCGGGGGTGTGGGGGGTGCAGGATGGCTTGACCCCCTGATTAGAGCCTTTTTATGGTTTGTTTGGGTGTTTTTATTTGTCTTTTTTTGCCATTCAACATTATGGTGCTTCAACATTTAGGACTAAAGTGTTCAAACATTTCACTGTTCAATCACATAATATAAACACGCAGATCCTGGAACCGACAGGCAACTGACTTCAACTTTCTCCTTATTCAACCTAGTGAGTGGGACATCAGTGTACCTTACTATTGAGTCACCTATTACTAGTGTATTGGGTAAGTTGTTTTGCCTTATGGGCTTTGGTTGAGTGACACACTGTTAATGTGAGTTATGTGTCTCATGGTTTGTGCTGGGATGTGGTGGTTGTTTGCATTTCTCCCTCGGTGATCTCTGTTATTTGGGCAGATTTTTATTGAGAGCCTCTGTGAATATAGCTGTGTGTTTTGTGTTACTATGTGACGGTTGTGGTGGTGTAAGTTCTGAAGGGCTATGTGTTGAATGTGGTGGGGGCAAGTGTTAACCTTCTCCTCTTTTCTAGCTAATCCAGTCTTGGCTGCAGAGTGCCTGGCTTCCAATTCAGTTATATATCTGCATCTCTCACAAGACATAGTGTTGGGAGGTAAGTGGAGAGGGTTGTCGGTGTACATGAGGCAGTTGCTACATTGCATCAGGATGCCCAAGTTGACCAGGTTGACATGAGAAAGCACAGGGAACTGACCTTTAAACGTGCCTGGATATGATCTCAATATATTACATACGGAAGCCTTTTATAGGAAAAATGCCACTCAAAGTGAGTCTGTACAGAGCACTGCCAGACACTTAAGGGGAAACTAATACATAGACCCTGAAAATTTAAGGATGAAGTATTTCGGTAAATATTCAAAAGTTATGAAGAAATCAAGCAGTACTTACTGAAAATAAAGAATTAGCTTGTCAAGAATGATGAAAAGAGGGGAGTCGCATGAATGGGTACTGCCTGGCTACTAGTAATGCTGGTTTCAGCAAAGCTTCACTTTGTTGAGATAGAATACTCCTTTGCTTCTTCTCTCACCAGAAGCAAAATGTTAGCACCAATCCCAAGAAGAGAATCAGGCAATGGCCTGTTTGGTGATCCACAGTCTTGTTCCAGATGTTGCAAAGGTCTGCAGGCTTGTAGCCTTTTTCTGGTAGATGCCTCAAATAGCAACCAGACCAATCGGGTGCATTAAGCACAGACACTCACTCTCCAAACAGAAAGAGTCAAGAATCAGTGCACTCTGCTCCTACTCTCACCAGGATCAGAATATAAGCACATATTCCAAGCTGTCACCTATAAAGCAGTTATTAAGCTTTCTGGTGATCAGCAGTCTCCAGGAAATAATGTAACTGCACTCCTTCTCTCACCAGGAGAAAACAGAAGCACTAATCCCAAGATGAGTACTAAGAGGCAGAATGTGGGCTCTCCAATAACTGGTGGTCTTGCAATAGATGCTTAAAGGTAAGATGAAAAAACTGGTTTATCCTAAACACTGCAGTTTGCACTAGAGGAGTTAGATGTGAAAGTAGTTAACTTAAGTTTTACCTGTCTAAAACGTTAAGTTTTAGGGGAGAGTCACTATTTTTAAAACAGCAAGATAGATTGAAAGGGAGTGGTCACTTTTTTATTCTGGTACTATGGAATACAGTAGGATGGCCAATAAATTTAAATAGTTGAAGGGGAGTGACTTTACAAAATGATAATTTTGTGCTTACTCACACCAACCAGTAAAAGCAGAGAGGGAATGAGATATATGGTCAAATTAGCATAAGGGGCAGGAAACTAGAAAGACACTGATGTTTAAGAACATAAAAGTAACAGGGTTGGAGGGTGGGAAAATTTTCAAAATTTCTGTCTGACTCACAAGAGACAGAGCTGTGGTGTCTTTTCAAGTTTTAATATGCAGTTAAAAGCCGAATACAAGTAAAACACAGTGTAAAGAAAACAAATCACAGTATACAAAATAGAAAAAGGCAATAAAGCAATACAGAATACAACAAATAAAAAGCAAACCAGCCTTTCCCTCACAACAAACTGCAGCAGAGTCTGAGTGAGCCTTTCACCTGAAAAGGAGGGTGATCCTCCCACTGCCATATGTACCCCCGATGGTCATGTGTCTAAAACAATATGTTTTCAAAGAGAGGAATTTAGATTCAAAATTTTTAGGTGGATAAAGGTTCTGTCAGGGTGGGAGGGGGATCAAGTTCTCTCATACAGTCATTCTGACTTAACGAATTCTGGGGGGAGAGGGGTCCTGCTTTCTCTTTGTAACCTCCCTACCATTGCTTTTTAAATGTTTACTTACCACCATTTTGCTGGAGCAGTTTATTTAGCTTTTTACTAAAGTTAAAAGACATACCAAAGAACCCCATGGAAAACTAAAAAGAAGGAAGGGTGACTAATCTGATAGATTCCCTGAATTAGCTTTCCCTCTCATCACATTTTTTGAAAATGACTGCAGCAGAAGGTTCAAAAACTAAATCTCTGTCCAAGGCCAGGGATAGTTCCAAATTTCATTTTGACATACTCTGGAGTGTTCTGAGAAAGCAGCCAGGTAAACCTTCTCAGAACAGTGCCAGCATCAGCAGCCCTGGAAGTGGTATCCACAGAGTCATAGGCACATTTTAGCAATGAGTAGTGACTTGGGAAAGAGAAGAAGTGAAATTACACAAGGTAGATATCTCCTGAAATGATGAAACTGATGTCAAAACATCCCACATGCTTTTAAAATTAGCCATGATAAACTTTAAAATATGAGCCTGCCAACTGAGTATTCTAAAAATAAAAAGTAAAGTGGAAGTTTTTTTTCTCTCCCATAGAGAACTTATCTGCCCAGTCATAGAACCGCATTAGCAGACCACTGATGCTTGAAAGCCTACAGAGGAGTACTCTCTTCACTGGAAGGAAAGCTCTGAATAGCTTGATGCCCAAATGTGACTTTTAATGATCTTACCTTGAGCTGTCAAAAGTTTTGGGTGCAAAGAAAGTATTACTTATTTATTTATTTATTTATTTATTTATAGTTTGATAACCGGTGAAGTTGACTGGGCTCATGGGGCCCGTTTTCAGTACAGGCCCGGGGAGAAAAACTCCACCGTACAAATTACAGAAATGTATAGCAAAAGCAATTACAGATAATTAATAATAGTTAAGTTACAGATACATAACATAGAACAAAAGCTTTTGTATTTCACATAAAATACTTTTTAAAGTGAAAAGAAAAAAATATTTACAATATTTACATAGAGTAAAGTATCGTGTGGATTAGCAGTTATTATTAATAAGCAGATGCTCATACAAAGCCTTGGTGAACAAGTGGTAAGAGAGTTAGGTAGGGAGAGTACAGTTACATTTCCATTTAGACCATAGGTAAGAGTGAAGTTGAGGTTTAAAGTTGTCAGTGTTCTGCAATGTCCTTAGGGAGAAGGGGAGACAGTTCCATATTTTTGCTAAGGAGAAGGAGAGGAGAAGTTGTCCAGCGGGTCGCTTAGATTTGTGGACATTAACTAAGTTTTGGTATTCAGATCTGAGATTTCTATTTGGAATATATGGGGTTAGGATGTTAGTGAGTGCAGGGCATTTGGTGGGGTGGAATATTATCTTGTGAACTGTAGTAAGTTGAAGGTAGTCCAGATAGTTAGGGAGTTCTAGCTAATTTAGAGAGTGGAGGGCACTACAGTGATGGGAGGAATATTTGGCTTTGGTGGCAAATTTAGAAATTTTATGGTAAAAATTTTCAAGTTTGGGCAAGATGGAAAAAGATAAGTTGGTTAGTATTGGGACACCGTACATTAGGGAGGGAAAGAAATAGGTAGAGGTGAGTGTTTGTCTAGTAGAGGGCGAGAGGAAGTGATTGCTTCTGTATAGCATGACAAAGTTTTTGATGATTTTTTTTATATTTTGCTGTATGTGGGTATCAAACTTTAGGTGCTCATCTATAGTTACACCAAGTAATTTAGCAGAGGGAACTACTTCAGTAGGAGAATTGATTTGGCTTAGGATTTGGAAGGAGCTTTTATTGTAAGGGAAGGATTTTGAGGGTGAGAATAATAATATTTTGGATTTGTTAGCATTCAGAGAAAGGTGGTTTTGGAGCATCCAGGTCTCTGTGGTTGAGAAGCTGGTCTGGGTTTTAGTTATAAGTTTGGGAAGGGTAGTGGCCGCGCATACTAGCGTTGAGTGATCTGCATATTGTATGACTTAGGCATGGGGAATGGCAGAGTGAAAATTATTGATAAAGATATTGAACAGCATAGGACTGAGAATGGATCCCTGGGATACACCACTAGGGGTGAGTAGAAAATGTGAGGTGCCTTTCCTCCATTTCACAGCATGGGATCTGTCAGACAAGTAACTTGAGAATGAGGACAGGGTGTTTTGGGAGAGAATTAGGTTTGAAAGATGGTTCAAAAGATGGGTATGGGATACAGTATCAAATGCTTTGGAGAGATCGAGGAGTACTGTTGATACTATTTTCCCAGACTTACAGGCTTGGTTGACTGTATCTAAGAAAGAGAGAAGAACTGTTATAGTGCTATGCCTGGGTTGGAAACCATGTTGCATTGTGGTAAGAAGATGGTGTTGGGTTAGGTAAGGCATTATTTGGAGATGGATGCATTTTTCTAGGATCTTGGATACTGGGGAGTAGATAGCTATGGGGCAGAATTTTGAGATATTAGTGTTTTTGATACCTTTATGGAGAGGTAGAATAAAGTTTGTGTGCCAGAGTTTGGGGACGTGGGATTCCTGTATGGATCTATTGATTAAGATGCTAATGGGGATTGTGATGCCATTGGCAGCAGACTTGAGAAAGAAAGAGGGAATGTTGTCAGGGGCATTATAGCAGGGTTTTAGTTTGGAGAGAGGTCTTTTTATATAGTTAGTGGAGACTGGTTTGAGTTCAAACATAGCGGAGAGTTAGGGGCAGTGGGTTGGGGGGATTTAGATGAGGTAAAATGCGGAGTGGAGGGGTAGTTGTTTGGAAAAGTATTGGTTAGGTCTGATATAGAGTTGATAAAGAAAAAGTTGAATAGAGAGGCTATTTCTAGATCAGATTTGATGGGGTCGGGGCAGGGATTCTTTTTGGTTCCTGGGTTGAGAAGTGAGTTTATTGAGTTCCAAATTGTTTGGGGTTTTTAGTGAGGTTGGACTGGAGTTTAATGTAGTAGGATTTTTTTGTCTCTGATAATTTGATTTTTTTGCAAGGTTATGGAATTGTGTGTATTGAAGAAGGGTTTCTGGGTTTAATTTTAGGTAAAGTTTCCAGGATTTGTTTCTTTGATACATAGTTTGTTTGATGTCTTTAGTAAGCCATGGGGCTGAGTTGGCTTTTATTCTTTTAGTTCTTGGTGGAGCTAGGGAGTTTGGAGTATTTAGGAATATGGAGTTAAAGAGGTCAATGACATTGTCTAGTGGGAGAGTTTTTAGAGGATTCCAATTAGTTTGTTTGAGGGAATTTGAGAAAGTATTGGGGTCAAAGTTAGTGAGGTTATGAGTATGTATGTATTGGTGTTGATGAAGGGGGGAGGAGGTTGCTCGGTAGATGAAGGCTGGGAGGTGGTTGCTAATAGAGTTGGGGATGGTGCCAGAGTTAGTAATTTTATTTGGATGGGGGACTAGGATACAGTCAAGAATGGATCCTGGGGGATTTATTTTATTTGGTCTGGTAATGGAGTGGGTTACCTGGGTAAAGTTGAAGAGATTGATAGATAGGGTAGGTGTAGAGCTGTTGATTTTGTTCCAGTCTATGTTTACATCACCTAGTGTGCAAGTCTCAAGGTTATTTTCAGTTGAGGCCCATAAGAGAATTTCTTCAAGGATCGGTGTGTTGTTCCTGGGAGGGATATAAAGGGCTATTATACAAAGGCTTTTGTGATTATTCATTTTTAGTAATCCTGCTACTAGTTCTGCATTAGAGAATTGAGGAATAGGATTTTGGAAAGGAATTATGGTTAGAAGGCTGGAATAGATTAAGGCATATCTCCTCCTTTTCCTGTTTAAGTAGTCACATCTGAGGGCTTGAAATCCAGGGGGTAGGATTTCACTGTCAGAGATGTGGGGTTTGAGCCATGTCTCAGTGATGCAACATTGGGTTGGTTGTGTTTTAGCCATGCTTGAAAGTGACATGTTTTATTATTGAGACTCTGGGTGTTGATTGTATATAGTTTAAGGGTTTTATGGGGGGCTGAATGGCTTGAGAGTGGGGTATTGTCATAAGTGGATGTGTTTGGTCCAGGGTTAGAGTGAATGCCCCCTGCTAGGAAACGTAAGTTGAAGAAAGATAGAACTGGGAGTTTTGGTTTAGTTTTTAAGTGTTCTGGGCAGTGTAATATTAGTTTAGGTATGTCACTGAGCTCTGTTTTCATCTATGTGTTATTTTTTCCATTTGCTTTAATATGTGTTCCTTCTGAAATGCTATGTTTCTGTGTTTTGGTAGTAATATTCAGTTAGGTTGGATGTATATACTATAATAATATGTACTATATATTATAAAATATAATATATAATATATAATAATATATACTATATAATACTATATAATATTCTTTTTGCAAGTTTTTTTTATGTTAATCATTATGGTCACTGCTGCAGTAGCCTAAGCTATATGTTGCCTTAATCTACTCCAGCCTTCTAACCATAATTCCTTTCCAAAATCCCATCCCTCAATTCTCTAACACAGAACTAGTAGCAGGATTACTCTCAAGCTTTGGAAGCTGGACGGGTATTATAACTTATATAGGATATAACCCATATAGCTTAGGCTACTGCAGCAGTGAGCATAATGATTAACATAAAAAACCTGAAAAAAGAATATTATATAGTATATACATGTAACCTAATTGACTATTACTACCAAAACACAGAAACATAGCATTTCAGAAGGAACACATATTAAAGCAAATGGCAAAAATAACACATAGATGAAAACAGAGCTCAATGACATAACCTAAATTCAGTTTCAAAAAACAATCACTAAAATTATTTAAAAATGTTTTATGGGTTGTGAAGAAAAATCCCACATAAATTCCTTACACAAGCTAAAAAAATGTAAATAAACTGTAGAATCAAATGCTACATAGCCAACACATGCTATCTACAAAGATGGATAATAAAACTGAAAGTTCAGTTTTATTATTCAGCTTTAAAAATGAAATTTCATGTAACCCAGATGACCTTGATTCAAGTGTTGAGTGCCATCCCTGTGCAGTCAGCTGAGGGGATAGGAAATGTGACTGTGTTTTGTCAGCTTGGCTGTTCTCAGGTTAGGGGGAAAAGATCAGCTTAGGATGATAACCCCAGTGGTGATACTAAGGAGTATGAAGCAAACACTGGAAATCTTTTATCAGCCATAAAGGCCTCTATCTCTATCCATCATGCTTGAGGTAGGGAATGAGTAGGACATAAACCAAAAAATCCCTATGGTCCTGAGTATGTCGCTGCACTAATATACCTCAGTTTCCTGTCAGATAACAGAAGACAAATATTGTATTAGGCTTGGGGGGGGGGGGCAGGAGTACTGTCTGCTTTTGCCCAAAATTGATGTTCATTTGTATAGGGATAAAAAAAAATAATAAAAAAATATACAAATCCTGAAAGTTCATAGCCACACAACTCTTAATTTCTTCTCTACTAATAAAAAATAACAAAAAAAAAAACATTTTGGCTTAGTGCATTAGTGATTATTCACTGAAAATCTGTTGTGTATCATGCAGCAGCCGCAGTTATGAATTTTTTTCTTGCTCCTTAAACATAAAAGCAGAAACATAAATAAATCTACAGTTTTGCATACCTACATGTAAATCAGCTGCTTCACGAACAAGAAGACTTGCCATAAGTGAAAAGATTCCTACAACCTAAGCAACACATTGGCTTATCATTAAATAATGTAATCCCATAAGCATGTAAATAAGCAGATACGGATGCAAGAGTACATCTCATTTTCATACAGAGATAAAAAACAGATGCACCAAGAAAGTAATTTCAGTTTAAAATAACATAACAATATTGAAACAAGAATATATGAAAGTAAATAAATAGACAAATAAGCAGAATTATATATACAAAACAGGTAAATACTTTATATTTTTATTTTGTATGGGGAATATTCCAGCTAAAGTCCTAATTTTAGTGGTGGTTTAGGAGACAGAACTTCCAAAAAATTGAGTTTGTATTGCAGTAGAATGAGCTGTAATAAACATACCCTGGGATTCAGTAAACTCCGTGTAGGCTTCATGCAAATCCTACACAGGATTTATATGTATGCACGGTGATGCACAATTGCATATTCATGCCTCGCACCAAGTTTAAACATACATAAGCAAGGTTCCGTGGCTGGCAACAGTGTTACCCACTTGAATACCATGTAAACGAATATGCATAGCAATCCTGTTTAAGATAGAGCACTGAAGGTCTGTGTTTTTTTGTGGAATGCCACAATGATTACCAGTGTGTAACAGATAATAATTTTCAATGCTCTCAATCTCTTAGTGCAAGACTTCTGGACAAAGGCCAACATAATGTTGGGGACAATGACCCAGAAATAGGGACAGATTTGACATATTTGCTCTTTAGAAATCTGCGACAATAAAAAGGGATTTGTGTGAAGATACATTTTTCTGAAGGATTTGAAGTCTGAAACAAATGTATGTAATTATTGAGTCACATCAGTCCTGAGATCATCCAAGTGATAGGGTAGAAAACCACAACTTTGATAAGGAACACACCAAATGATATATAAGGCAAAAACTGGACATTCTGTGAAAATCTGGAAAGTTGAGAGGCATGATAGTTAAATATACGGTCCTTCATAGTACAGGACAGTGTATACAGTACAGAGTATTGTGAAATCCCATTCTTGGCATTCTGTATGGAAGTGATGTATATGATCTGTAAGGGTACATGAATCACCATGTAAAAATAAACACTCAGGTGAAGTGTGTGTATTGAATAGAGAGACACAGATGAATTGTAGGAATGAACACAGGGAAAGAGGACAGGTGAAACAACCTAATGTACAGCAAACAAGGGCATGTCAATGGCAGACAGTTGTAGCAGCAACACCAACCAAATATCAATATGGTACAGTAGGGACCACACAGTAAAAATGTGTATTATATGGGTGTCACACAAGTTGATATAACAATGGGGAAGATGTCTGTGTCAGACAAGCATCCTTACATGAACAATGCAGAGGACTGTGACATCCCCACTCTGGGCTTGTAATCAATGAGCCTGAATCCTCACCACTGACACTGGAGAGGGACATTCACTTGGAACAAAAATAGATACACACAGCATTTCTAGATGCAGCTCTCTTCATCAAGCACATTTTCCCATAAGAGCACATAGGGAACACACTCAGTCCAGGGTCTGTCTCTCTCTCTACCCCCCCCCTCCAGTTCCCCAGTAAGACTCCCCACTGGCACATCTGTAGAGTTGAGTTCTCAGCTAAGTGTCCATGCCAGAGATTTGATTTGTACACACACACACACACACACACACACACACACACACACACACACACACACACACACACACACACACACACACACACACACACACAAAACTGGGAAAGCCTGGCACAGATTTAATACCTATGCCCCCTTCTGCCCAGACTATTAGGTAGTTACACTGCCACCAGACACTCCAAAGCCAGCTACTCTAAGGCTGTTAAAAGGGTACCCAATTATACTGAGTGAAATTAACATTAATACAAAGGATAGTGTTTGACCAATTCAGTAAGGCTAAAGGACTAGAAAAAATGAAATGTTTAAATAGATTTAATAATAAAAATGAAAGGACATGAAAATACTAAATATCTAATTACAATAAACACAAGAGTTTCATCACAGAAAATATTAAAATAACACAGATGAATAGAGTCACACAGATACAGAAAAAAAAAGCACAACTAATCTCACTATATTTTCCTGACTGATATAAAACAATTACTATTCCCTGTTTTACTTACTAGAGTAAGGCAAAATAAAGTAGGTGAGGGGTCCTTCCTTGTCAGGTAACAAAAACAAAGGGGGTATGAGACTTCAGTCTCATCTAGTAGTAAAATATAATTTTTGTCCTGGATTACAGAATGACATCACATACACTTGGTCATCTGACTTCTGGCTCCCATGCTACCCCATTGCTAGAAACTGAACCAGAATTTAGCACATACTTGTTACCGTATACACAGACAGAGCTGCTCTGAGATGTGTTATTGCATCTGGAAGCTATAAAACCACAAACCACTTCTACTGTTCCTACAGCAGCTAATAAACCATTCTCTGGCACAGACATTTAGTCTCTGGCTGCAATCAGAACTGTAAGATACAATATTTTTGGTGTAAACTAAGTAATTTAATTTCTTAGTACTTTTCAAAGTTAGCTGGACTGAGATTAACCACTTCTCTTTTAGTATCCTAATTACAACAGTACAGTCTGATATAAATGTATATTTATTTTCTGTCCAGCAGGGCACACTGTTGACACATTTTTAACACAAGCAACTTTGCAGATACATTTTCAACAAAAGCATCTGTACAAATCACTTTGACATACAAATGACATATAATCCTTTACAATATTCCAGCTAGCTATGCTGGTATATATTACACATCTACTGCTCTACTTCTTCTGGCATAGCTGCCAATACCTCACATCATCAAAAGGACATATATCAGGGATGTTACATACAATTGGGGTAGGGTGCATATTGTGAAGCTGGGAAACTGATTTGCCTAAATATGAGTGTAATCTCAGCAGAGGTCTCCAGTAAGTGGAACATAAGTAAAGATTCATGGACAACATTAAAATAAGCAATCACAATCATGGACAATATCAGAATAATACCACCAGTAATCCCATGTCTCTGAGATAATGTATGTGATTTAGAGTGATCAGAGATGATTCTGCAGAAACACACTTGTACAGCTTTTATGACATGTCCACACTCTATGAGGCTAATCACACATACTGTCTGGTACAGTAACATCTACTGGAGGTGTTAGGAGGGACACTGCTATACCTGTATGTGACATTATGATTAACACACTCTAGCTGACTGCTGTGCATTGCATATATTTATGACACAATCCACACTGTCATGAATGTTACCTATGCCATTAATGTTGGCAAACAGCTGTGTATGCACTGTGTGCATCACTGGAACAGGTAGTACTCATGTATCTGATGCAGCAACTTGATGGGGGTTCCGCACCATCACACAAAAGAATACTTAGGTATGGCCAATAAGATGTGTGGCAGCTCACTGTGACAAAAGTGGTGCACTTCAGTTATACATCACTGGAAGATGTGTATGAAGGTACATGAAGAAGGGTGCATTGTTACTGGTGTGATGAAGGCTGTGAACTATGGAGGTATTATGGCCTCTGATGTGGATGTCCTTCACATACTCAGTAGTTTTGTTACATACAAGGGAGTAGTCTGCCCTGTGACTACATGCTGGGGAGGTTCCAATTAACATCTTCCTCAGGACAAAGGTTCACATGCCTATTCATCTGATTATAGTGCATGATGTCTATATTATATTTGGGTTGTGTGTTTGTTTTCCTGATGTAACAAATTTCCCAGTATTTTTGTCATTGCAGGTGTTGTCATGGCTGTAGCATTCTTTGGTGTGCATTGATACTGTCTATATTATACCAATGTCACAGCTGGAGTCAACGATTGCTCCATACTTTTCAACCTCTTTGTGCAAAAAAATCTGAACAAAAGCTGACATAATGGGGGAGGGGGGGGTCAAAGACCCAAAACTAGGGACAGATTTTAAATATTGTTCTTATAAACTTAGACAATTGCTAGAATAACAGGTTTTGTCTTAGCATGCATTTTTCAAATGTATGTCATTATGTAGTGACATCAGTCCTCAGATCATCCCAATGATTCATCAGAATACCACACATTATATGAGGAATCAACCAAAAATATGACACAAAAATCTGGACATTCTGTGAAAATCTGGACAATTGAGAGGTACAGAGTTCTCACAATCTGTAGTCCTTCAGACAGCTGTTTGGACACAGGAAATGCATGTCATCTGTGATATCTATCTCTTAAATGATGGAAAGGAAAGGGCCTAGCAGACAGCCCTGATGTACGTACCTGATCACTGGACCTGAGCTATAGGTCACTTCACACATTTCAACATATTTAGATCCCACGTATGTGATACAGTGGTTTACCCACTTGGTGATATAGGTGTATATAGTCACATCTGACAGTGTTGAGTGAATATCTCAGTGTGAATTTCTGTCAAATGCCTTGGGCTTATCATGTTCAAAAGGTTGATAGTGTTGTCATCATGCATGCCCTCAATGTCCTCTTTTGAGGATATCTAACAGATGTAGCAGATATGATGTAGCATTAACAACTCACACAGGTCTGTTGCACACAGCCGGGATATCAATGTTGTCCATTTAGGAAAGTTCCATGATGCCATGTTGGTCTACATCACAAATGAGGAGAGTTAGGATGTATATACACATGCATACATTGGGTGATGCCCCCCCCCCCAACTCAGATGGATTCATGTTGATGTACACCCTTCTACAGGAATAATATATTCTATGTGGAGGGTGTATTGAAATGTGTATTCAACCTTGTCAGGAATGTGTATGCGATAAGTCATGTGATGGGAGATCTATGATGTTGTCACAGCCCATTGATTCTCTGTTATAGGCATGGATGAAGGTAAGTGCATAGAAGCTAGCCTCAACTGACCTAGGGTTTGAACACAATCCCCCACACAGATATCATTGAGAAAATCTGCCAGATGGGGAATAAAACCTTATGTGACTAGATGGGTAACCAAATGGCTCACTGATAGAACACATATTGTGAAAGTTGGTGAATAAACCTGTACCAGTAGAGCTGTCACCATTGGTGTACCCCCAGGGATCTGTGCTTGAACTTTTACTGCTTGGAATCTATTTTCCAACAATTCAGGTTAAAGTATATGGCCTTTGGCTTATCGTGTTTGCTGATTCTTGCATACTGGGTGCAATCACTGAGTCCACCTATGATGATAACATACTACAGGAGGAGATAACACAGAAAAATGATTGCAGAAAAAAAGCAAAGGCAAGGCTCCAGTTTCTTCAACCAACACAGCTGTTTATTAACACAAGCGCTTTCACTAAATACTTCGTCAGGTGTATCTACATTGTTGCTAAGATACCCATGCATGGCTTAAATGACCATGTGCCAATGAGACCCATTTTAAAAAATAGACCATTGCATAGGTGATGTTTTTAAATGTGTTATATGTGTACATATTTTTCTGCATTTGCATTTGATGGTACATATTTTTAAATGTATACATTTTTTATATGTTTTTAGAAGCATTTTTCTTTAAATAGTTAAATGGTTTTGTCATGTGATTTGTGATGATAGTATAAAATGGGTGTTTTAGCAACAATGTAGATACACTTGAAGAAGCATTTAGTGAAAGCGCTTATGTTAATAAACAGCTGTGTTGGTTGAAGAAACTGGACCCTTGCCTTTGCTTTTTTTCTGCATTTGTTCTTGGACCTTTGGTGGCTTACTGCAGAGGCACCTGGGTTTTGTTGGTTTTGCTCTTCATTTCGCAGAAAAATGACTGGTGACAAACCCACGCCATCTACAAATAAATGCAAAAATGTGTCTTTATTTTGGCCGTCTGCAAAGTGGAATTCCACGTTAATTGCAGCATTGTCAACAGACCTTTTATGCTGAAACCCAGTGATGCAAGCACAGGGACCACACACACATAGCAATCTGAACTTCAAACACCAAGTGTTCACACTGGTATTGAAAACCTATGTTGTGTACAACATGTCATGCCATCATATTTCATTCTCAGGAGTATATTACAACACTGTACTCAAACCTTTTCACAGCACTAATATAGAGTTCAATACTCTCTTTTGCATGTACCTCATCAGACACATGCAGCAGCTGGAGAGACCACAGGGGTTACTCACCAAGAAAACACAATGCCTACAAACCATGTCATGATGTATGTGAATAGACTGAAATCCATGTCACTGTAATTTGTATTGTATAGGGCGAGGTGACTTCTACCTGGCATCCAGACCAGTCTCTGGCCCTGCCCTAGTGGGAATAGTGCAAATCCACAAATCAGATATAGCTAATGACAATATCCATGTCTGGTGAGGAGAATATGGCAATAACAGTGTCTTGCATGCTGGTATAAAAGGCTCTCTCTAATGTCAAGCAAGTGCACACACACACACACACACACACACACACACACACACACACACACACACACACACACACACACACACACACACACACACGCCAGTTGACTGCAGTGATAACAGAACTCCTACCTATCTAAGTACAAAGACTAGAAAACCCTGTATTTAAGGCAAGCACCAAAGCACAATTCTGACTTGGAGCATCTCAGACAACACTCTATAGCTGATGACATCAGCAGTGTCTAGTTAGGAGAATATGACAATAACAGTGTTCCACATGCTAGTTTAAAAGGATTGCTGCAATATCAAGCAAGTGTACACACACACACACACACACACATGCCAATTGACAGCAGTGAGAATAGAACCCCTACCTAAGTACACAGACTACAGAATAAGTACTTTAAGCTTGCACCATGACATGTCTGACTTTTATAAGACTTCATGACAACCTATAGTGGATGACATCAGCAGGGCATGTTGGAGAGAAGATGCTGGGAGGCCTGCATGAATTGGATGTGTAGGTTGTGTGCAAGTATCAAAACACTGTCATTCCATGGGAATTAAATGGTAACTGCAAGATACACATCCAAGCAAAACAACAAAGTACCGAATCACGCAGCCTCAGAATAAGAATTTTTTTATAATCACAGAGTAAGTGCTTTCACAATACAAATACCACTAAGTGCTTTCACAATACAAATACCACTTCTTCAGACTGCCACATACAAAACCAATTAACCATTTATATGTTTCTTTGACCTATCAGCTAAAAGTAACTCACAATGTCCAATAAAATCATACATTCTATTAACAAGTATTCCAAAACAGTTTTAAAACATAAAAAATCCAAGAACTATATATAATGACACACAAAAATGTTATAAAATCAACAATCTTGCAAAAATAACCTAAAAGTATATGCAAATGTTTTAAGGTACGAGCTCAAAGAAAGGGTTTCAGTGTTACAGCATCATTAATCCCTGGTGGTTTGTCAGCCTTAAAATGAATATTCCACTTTTGTTCTGCTGACTCAGTCTTGTTCTTTAAGTCATCACCCCTAATGTTTTCTTTTATAATTTCTAATACAAAGAACTTAAACATAGATTGTAAGCCTTTGATCTTAATGTGTTGTGCCAAAGCATTACTCTCCTTCTCATTTCTAATATCCCTAATATGTTCCAAAATACGCTCCTTAAATGAGTGATTGGTCTTCGTAATATAAAAAAAAAAAACATAATATAACTGACAGTAACTAAAATAAACTACATTTCAAGTTTTGCAATCAGCATAAGACTTTCATTTGATTACAAAACCTATCTGTGAATGTCTATAGGTAAAACCTACATGGATATAACTACAAACAGAACACCATCTGCAAGGATCCATTCCATGTCTCTGTGAGTCTATTAATGATTTACACTCATACAATCTATAACATAGCTGTCTCTTCAATGATATGTTATTTTTAAAAGAAAAATAAGATCTAACTTCCACAATGCCCCTAAGTTCACCTGATGCCTGTAAAATATTCCAGTTTTTCTTGATGATGTCACAAAAGATATTCACTTTACTTGAATACATCAAGGGAATTCTAATCCTATTACCTCCAACCCATTGACTCACACTATCAGTGGTTGTATTATAATCATAGAACTAAAGTCTACCCATAGACTCTCTTTCCTTCAAAGATTGTTGAATGCATGTATCTACTTCCTTCTCTGAACAGCCTCTCAACAGAAAATCACACTTTAATGGCTGTAAGCTACTGCCAATTGTGCGTTATTATGTAGCCTCATAATCCTCAAGATCTGCCCTCTCCTAACATTCCTAGACACGTGTCTAGGATGCATGCTATACTTATGTAGAAGAGCATTCTTCCTACTTGGTTTCCTATATAGATTTGTGTTTATGAGTCCTAAATCTCTGTCTTTTTTATTGTGACATCAAGAAACTGAATCGCATTCCTGAAGTATTGACTAATAAATTTCAAAAAGGATGTCGTAGTGTGCAAATATTCCATAAAACTATCAAGTAATTCATAAGACCCACTCCACAGAAAAATATATCATCCACATATCTGATGTACCAAATAATGTATCTAGAAAACTCATTATCATGTAGAACTGAAACCTCTTCCCACTGTGCCAAGGCCATGTCAGTGTAGCTATTGGCACATGATGTGCCCATAGCCACACCAACCTTCTGAAGATAAAATTCATCTTTAAAAATGAATACATTATTCTCCAAAATAATATCTAAAAGCATACAAATCATATTCACTTTATTATTGGAGAAAACTTGTCTCCCACTCAAGAATTAGCTAATATTTTCTACCCACCACATATTGGGAATGACTGTGAAAAGAGATTCAATATCCATCGTCACAAAAATATAGTCATCTGTAATATTGGATACATTATTGTATAAGTCACTTAAAAAAGATTTAGTATCCCTCAACACATTATTCACAGTATCCAAAATGGGACGCAAGGTTTTCTCCACATAAATGGATAATGGTTCTGTTGCCCAACATATGCTAGAAACTATAGGTTTCATAGGTGGACTAACCATATCCATATGCACTTTGGGTAGACCATACAATATTTGAACAGTAGGGTATTCTACATTAAAATATTTGAACAGATCTTCAGAAATTAATTCAGTCATTAATAGATCAAAAACTAAAAATGATACCTTCTCCATCACCCCATAAACAAAACTATTTGATGCCCATAAATAAACAGAAGTATCATATAAATGTTTCAGCATCTGCTCATAGTAAAACAACTTGTCCATTATTACAATCCCTCTGCCTTTATCAGCTGCTCAGATCTCAGTTGAAGACATCCGCTTAAGCTCATTTAAAGCTTCAAATTCAGCATTATTTAAGTTGTAGAAAGCAGAATGATGCTTCTGTTCAAAAATGTCCCTAATCTCTTTTTCACACATTGTTAAAAAAGCATCAACAACCAGGTGACTCTTTGGTATATACACACTAGGCTTCTTAAACATATTTGTGTCATTACCTATTTGTAAAAATTCAATTTTACACAAAAGATTCCTGCCAGACAACTTAAGATCCTTTACTACAACAAACATATTGGACTTCCTTGCTGGAACAAATAAAAGTTCCTTATAAATTAAAGATACTTGTGCTGGCATAAGTGCATGGGAAGATAAATGAAATACAAAATTATTTATTATCTGTTCCTTGTTCTCATTCCAACCCATTGCTCCTTTGCACTCTAAATCTGTTGTACTCATCCCTTCCTTGATCTGCTTCTGGATTGTTCCGTCTTGCTTATTAGTAAGGGTTCTTTCAAGGAAAAAGAGCCCAACTCTGTTGTTAAACCGGCAGTAGCAGATTCATGTTGTAATTGAGTAGCAGCAGTTTGAACAGTCATTTCAGTTACCTCTGGTATCCCAGCAGACATTGCAGTGGACGCTGGTGATGTCAAATCAGTTGTCATGGCAACTGAAGCTTCAGTTGCTTGCTCAGTGGTTTCAGCTTCACTCATTTTATTTAGTTGATTTGTTTGTTCTCTCGGCCAAAATAATACTGCCCCCTTATAAAATCATTAATATCCATGTGCAGCTTCTTGGTTTTAGCTGCCTGTAATCTCTTTTCATAACTGAATATATTTTCATACAAAATGTCAAGCTTATCTCCAACCACCTCAGCTGGATAGGTTGAAAAGATTTCTGTCTGTAGACTCCTCGTAGCACTTAATAGCTCCTTCTCATGAGGTAAAAAGAAGTCAATCAACAGCTTCATGTAGTCGGAGCTTAATCTTAAATTAAGTGCTTGTCACTGTTTCAGTAAATCAGAGATGGTCTCACCATATGTCAGCATCTACAAGACCCTAAGACCCCTAGGGACTACCTTATGATACAAAGGAACTTCAAGATGAAATCTCTGCCATTGAAGATGCTTGAATTTATATAGTTTATTCTCCAAGTCCCTTAAGTGTCTATGGAAATAAAATTGCAGACTTTCTTCAATGGCAGCAGTTTGCCCTTGTAGATCTTGTAAGGCTTCAGGACAACTTATAGTGGATGACATCAGCAGGGCATGTTGGAGGGAAGATGTTGGGAGACCTGCATGAATTAGATGTGTAGGATGTGTGCAAGTATCAAAACACTGTCAATCCATGGGACTGGAGTGGTAACTGTAAGATACACATCTCTGCTCTTCTGGCTAGACACACCAACACACACAGTTGACTGCAGTGAAAACAGAACCTCTACCTATCTAGATACATGGATTAAAAAACCAATGCACTGTATGCTAGAGCCACAGAACAAGTGTGATGTTTACAAGGCTGCATGACAACTTACAGTGGATGGCAACAGTAGGGCACGTTGGGGAAAAAATGTTGAGAGGCCTGCATGAAATGGATATGTAGGCATGTGCAAGTATCAAAATACTGTCAAAACCATGGGATTGGAGCAGTAACTGTAGGATACACACTTCTGTTTTTCTGACTAGATTCACACACACACACACACACACACACACACACACACACACACACACACACACACACACACACACACACACACACACACACACACACACACACACACATACCGATCTAAATACACAGGTTACAGAACTTAGTACTTTACACAATGCTGCAGGACAACTTATAGTGGATGACATCAGCAAGGCATGTTGAAGAAAAGATGTTGGGAGGCCTGCAGAGGTTCATAATTTCACAGGCTCATAGGAGGTTACTAAGCTAGTGGCCCTAGGGCGTTTGCAAGCCTAGCCATGTAAAAACATAAGTACCCTTATTGAGCATAGTTAGATGGTCATTGTTAGCAGAGTGATTTTGTGCTCAACACTAACAGCCGCTGTCCATGAGGGACATAGGTGCCACCCCAGGGGTGAATTTGAAATCACCCATCCAGTTGTCAAGTTTGCACTAGAATAGGGTCATAGAGCAGCACTGATTCACATGAAATGGGAGCCTATTACAGATGAGTGACAATCGCTAGGAGATATATCTGTCTCCCCAGCATGTTCTGTTTATGTTACAAGCTAGGTTGAGATCCCTGGACCAAGTTATTCTTGTCCCATTTGATTTGCAGATGCCCAGCGTTTCTAGTAGGGCAGGGTCTGAGACTGCTCTGTAGGCCAGGCATAGGTCACTTCTCAGCAGCCTGCATGATACTGAGTACAGTGACAAGTCTTTCAGTCTTTCCATGCATGTCATGTTTTAGAGGCCCTAGAGTATCCTGGTCACAAACATCTGTGTTTTCTTCAGTTGCTGCAGGTGTTTGGTGAGGTACAGATAGAAGGGAGCATTGTACTCAACTAGTGGTCTGATAAGGGTTGAGTACTGTGGAGCTATGACCTCGCTGGTCTTGGATGTGATGCCCTTATTTATGAGGCGCATAATGTAATGTGCTTCTCACCACTATGGACACATAGTGATGGAAGTGTAGATTGCTATCAATGTGTGTTCCCAAGTCTCACAGGGCTGTATTTGAGCTTACAGAGGTGCTATGTATTTCATAATTAGCAGGGGTACTTCATTGCTAAAGGGGACAATGGTTTTAAGATTCATTCTGTGAGTTTAGCAGCAATCATATGTCTGTGTCAGCCCTTTCTGTAGTATGAAAATATCATTGGGAGACCTTATATGAGTGAGCCTAGTTGAGTGTCATCTGCAAACTCGGTAAGCCACAGGTCATCTACCTTTGCCTGGATTCAGAAAAATAGTTTCCAAACGGTTGAGGGCCTGCACATATCCTTGTGGTATTCCACTGATAAATGGTCTAGTGGTGGAGGTGCAGTACCCAACTTTGACAGTGTGCATTCTGTGAATGAGCCAATTGGCTATCCATCTAGTAATGTATGGGTTAATCCCCAGATGGGAGAGTTTCTCTATGATACCTGCACAGGAGATAGTGTCAAAGGCCTTGGATAAATCATTACCAGGCTATAATTCATACCACACCTTTCGGCCACCTAACCTGGACCAAAACACTAAAGGCGGAGGTGTGTCTATATTCATTAAGGATATCCACACCTCCAGGCTAGTTGCTCAGCATAATGCATCCGAGATTATCCAAGTGCAACTAACTCTGGGCAAGACCGCAATCCAAATTGTAGCTTGCTACAGATCCCCCACCATACCCCAGGACTCCCACTCCTCATTTCTTAATACACTGGAAAATATTAGGGTACAACCTAACACCCTAATAATGGGTGATTTCAACTACCCTACCATTAACTGGTAAAACTACTCATGTACCAACTCTTGTGCTCAATGTTTTCTGGAATTCATAAATTCCAATGCCATGGATCAACTTATCCACACCCCCACCAGGGGCAACAACATCCTAGAAAAGGAACTAAAACTTTATTTTCTCTCTTTTTCTCTCTAGCGCCTCAGCTCAACAAAAGCCTTCAAGGAGTAACAATTCACATACATCCATAATATTTATACATCACCATCAACTCATTATACAATTAAACAATTAAATAATCAAATACAAATCTAATTATCTACTTAAAAAAGCAATATATTAAATCAAACTTGTAGAGTTTCATAATTCAAAATGTGACAGTTTGAGCAGATTTTTATAAATGAAGCTAGTGAGGGTAGAATAAGAAATGAACTTTTAAAGAAAGAGATGATTTTTATTTTAAAATATAAGACATTAACCCCTAAAGGGTTAAATATTGACTGTTGCTGGAAAAGTTTGATTTAATATATTGTTTTTTTAAGTAGATAATTAGATTTGTATTTGATTATTTAATTGTTTAATTGTATAATGAGTTGATGGTGGTGTATAAATACTATGGATGTATGTGAATTGTTACTCCTTGAAGGCTTTTGTTGAACCGAGGTGCTAGAGAGAAAAAGAGAGAAAATAAAGTTTTATTTTCACTGGTTGTTGTTCCTTTTGGTGGTGTTCCAGATCGTAATCCAGTTCGTACTACAGTTTGGTGCAACAATATCCTAGACCTGGTTATTACCAACATGGGCAACTGGTGCTCCACACCAGAGGTCAATTCCTCGTTGGTCAGATCCGACCATAAGCTAATCACCCTAGACATCCACATCCCTCCCCCACCCCCCATTAGGGAAACCACAGTAAAAAATTTCTCCAAAGCCAACTTCATGCTTCTTAAGACAGAAGTGACAAACTTCACGACACCCATGCTGACGGACAATAGAGGTATGACTGCTGAATCCTGCACAAATGCACTTTATAAGCACTTACATGAGTGCATGGATCTTGCTATCCCTAACAGAACCAAGATGCTATCCTCCAAAAAAAGGAAGCCAATCTGGTGGTCTACTGCCATAAACAAACTCTACAACAGAAGAAAGAAACTGTTGCAAAAAAGAATAAAATCCCATGATTGGAGAAACTCCCTGGTCAGTTTCAGTAAGAAGCTGAGATCCCTCATAAAATCCTCCAAAGCTAGTTATGAAAACAAAATCACCACTGACTCTAAAGACAACCACAAAGCATTCTATAGCTATGTCAAGAATCTCAATGGCAACACTCAGATCTGCTCCGAGTTACAGCACAATGGCACTAAATATACAGAACCAACGGATATTGCCAACATCCTGGCAGATAGGTTCAGTGCTAACTTTACCCCTCTGTCATCCCCTAAAGGGCCCATCTCTATAGCAGAAGAATGCAAAGTTCCTGTAATCACAGCTGCATAGGTAAAAAACACACTATCCAAAGCCAAGAACACAGCATCCATGGGACCTGACAACATCCCAGGCTGTGTTCTACATGAACTACAGAATGAACTGGCACCCCACCTAAGTACCATGTTCAATCATAGCCTCACCTCAGGCTATGTGCCCACTGAATGGTGCACAGCAACAGTTATCCCACTCCACAAAGGGGGAGCCACCACAGACTCCAGAAACTACCACCCCATTAGCCTAACGAGCCTGGTCTGCAAGGCTATGGAGCGTAACATCATGGAACTTATAAACAATGACATTGGTAATCTCCAAACTCAGGACCCCACCCAGTTCAGGTTTGTAAAAGGCAGATCATGTCTCCTAAGCCTGATAGACTTCTTTGAAGCAGTCACCAAAGCCATAGATGAGGGTAAAGTGGTTCACACAGCCTATCTAGATCTCGCCAAGGCTTTCAACACCATCCCCCACTCTGTAATTATAGATAAACTCACTAAACTAGGTATAAATCCCTGTGTCACAAGATGGGTTGCCAACTGGCTCACTGACAGAACCCACACTGTGAAAGTAGCAGACTTCAAATCCAGCTTCAGACCAGTGACAAGTGGAGTACCACAGGGTTCAGTCCTGGGTCCTCTCTTGTTTGGCATCTACTTCTCTGAAGTACAGGCCAACACAGGAGGTCTTTGGCTAATGAAGTTCGCAGATGACTGCAAACTAGGAGCCATAATCAAAACTCCAAAAGATGTGGACATCCTACAAAAGGGCCTTGCTGAGAGAGATGCCTGGTGTCAAAGCCATGGCCTCAAGCTCAATGCCAAAAAGTGCATTGTCATTCCTTTTGGTAAAAACTCAGTACCCATGAACTACCAAATAGGTGGTAGTCTACTTACACCGAAAGTGTGATAAGAGACCTTGGGACACAGGTGGACAGTAGTCTCTCCTTTGATAATCACATCACCCCAGTAGTCAGGAAATCCTTCTATGTGGCACACCTCATCACAAAAGGTTTCTCATCCAGGAAAAAAGAGGTCATTGTTCCCCTCTACTCGTCACTCATTAGACCTATTATAGAGTACAATGCTCCTTTTGGTATGTACCTCACAAGACATCTACAAGAACTGGAAAGGTCACAGAAATACCTCACAAAGAGGATTAATGGCCTCAAAGAGATGCCCTATGCAGACCGTCTCAAAAAACTGCAGCTTTACTTCATTGCATATCACCTACTCAGAGGCGATCTCTGCCTAACACACAAAGCTATGTCAAACCCAGAGCTTTTAGACATGCTCCACTTAAAGAAATCCCAATCCCTATGAGCTACACGCTCTAGGGACCTAAACCTCGTCACCACAATAAACAGAACATGCTGGAGGGATAGATTCTTGTCCCAGAGACTTCCCATACTCTGGAACAAACTACCTATCTATATCAAACAAAGCTCCTCATTAGCACTGTTCAAGAAAAATCTTGATGATTGGATGGGAGATAGGAAATTCACCCCGGGGATCACTTCTGTGGCTCTGCTCGACAGTGGCACAGGAAAATAATTTTCTTGGGTGGCGAAAGCCAGGGTACCTTTGGTTAGGCTTATATAGGCCCTAGGGCCAATAGCCTAGTACCTACCTATGAACATTGGTGGTATTTCCTGTTATCATTCATCCAGGTCTTTGGTATCATTATCAAAGAAGTCCACTAGGTTTAATAAGCAAGCTCTACCCTTGACAAAACCAAAATGGGTCAGGTCAAGTGTGCTGAAAGTCACCTATGTCCCTGTGGATAAGGTCTATAATGATTCTTTCCATAGCCTTGCAGATAAGGCTGTTTAGGCTTATGGGTCAATGGTTCTAGTCCTGCATATTATCAGGTTGATGTGCATTGCATATTTATTTATTTATATTTGTTTACTGGGAAAGTCCAACTGAACTGAAAAGGCCCATTTTCAGAGGAGGCCCAGGGAGAAAAGCTCCGTTAACAAAGTAAATATAAAAAGACATAATTATATATACATGCAAGCATAGGTGAAATACATTGCACAATACATATTATAGACATGGCTGGACCTGATATAACATAAATAGTATTAAATGGCATACATTTTACAAACAGAAGACATGCACTCATGTATAACAGGGGAGGAATTAGTCTTAAGAATATCAATAGAGACACAAGCATGAATCTGATTAGATACTGCTGTACAATGGGGTGATGGACTGGTTAAGAGCAGTTAGGCTGGGCCCTGGAAAAAAAGAAGAAAAGGTAAAAAAAAAAGGGGGCTTGATAATAGAGAGAGGAATAGTGTGTGAGGGTGAAATGTAGTAATGGGATGGATCATCCAGGCTAAGTACAAGAGCCAGCTGTTGGTGAGGTGTTCTTTAAGTTGTGGTTTATAGCTGGAAGTATTGGTGGTGTTGATAATTGTTTGGGGTATGGAGTTCCAGTATTTAGATATTTTGTTTTATATCAGGGAGTCCCCACAACTATTGTTGTATTTAGTTACATTGAGTATGATTTTGTTAGCAGACCTTAGGGATGGACTTCTGCAGTAGGGGTGAACTAGGTCCTTGAGAGTGGGACAGTTACTGGGATGTTGAAAGACATTGTGAGTGAAAGTTAATTGGCTACAGATTACAAGATTAAGTAGTTCAGGCCATTTTAGTTGTTGAAGTGAAGAGCAGTGGTGTGATCTAAGGGAGATGTATTGCAAAGTTTGCTATTTTGTTGTAACAGGATTCAAGTTTATTTAAATCTGTTTTTCTGAGGTTTGTGAAGATTGGAGAGGCATGTAGAAGGGTGGAAAGTAGACAAGTCTTGGCTATGGAATTTCTGGTGGCATCAATAAGGAAAGGCTTGACCCTATAGAGAGCCTGGCTTAATGTGATCCTTTTTGATTGTTACAGCTAGGTGTTTGTCAAATCAAAGATTGTTATCAATTGTAACCCCAACAAGCTTGGTATGTTCAACAGGTTCTATTGTACTTTTGTTGGAAGAGTAGATGGTGAAAAGTGGATGGTTATTGTGTGTTTTGTTGCCAGTGAAGTGCATGAGTTTTGTTTTGTTAGGGTTAAGTATGAGTTGTGAGTTGGTGAGGTAGTTTTTGATGTCAAGGAGGGCTTTTGGGTTGTTTATAGGGGTTCTGCTAGGGTGGGAGCTGATCATATGAGGGAGGAATTCTCACTGTATTGGACAATGGTTGCATGTTAGGTAGCTGTGAGGAGTTTGTTGGTGAAAACAATGAAGAGTAATGGCTCGAGTGTGCATCCTTGGGGTACGCTGACAGAGGCAAAAAGGGACAAAGTTCATCTTGCCATTTAACTACCTGCTGGTGGTCAGACAGTTGTGAAATCAGTGGAGGGTCATTTGGGAGAGGTTTAAGAAGGCTAGCTCATTGAGCCGTTTCTGATGAGAAACAGTGCTGAAAGCTTCTGACATGTCAAGATGGAGGGTACAACCTGGCCAGAATTTTTAAGCTGGTTAATTGAGTTGGTAAAAGTGACAAGAGCAGTGGTGGTACTATGCTTAAGTCTAAAACCATGTTGGGATGCATACAGGAAGTTATTGGTTAGCAGATAGCCAAGTAGTTAAGAGTGGATGTATTTTTCAAAGATTTCAGCAATGGGGGAGAAAAGCTATTGGCCGGTACTTTGTGAATTCTGTAGAGGTGCTGCCTTTGTGCAAAGTGATGATGTAAGAGACTTTCCACAGTTTTGGGATATACTGTTCAGTAATGGACCAGTTAATTAGAATTGATATAGGGTAGGAGATGGCATCTGATGCTATTTTGAGAAATTCATTGGAGAAATGGTCAGCTGTGAGGGATGAGGGCTTTAGCTTGTACATGAGTTTCTTTATGGTGTTAGCTTGGATCAGTTTTATTGAGAAGAATTTAAGGTTTCCTATATTCTGTGTAGGTAATGACAGTAGTGTTGTCAATTTTTACAAGGGATAAGATAGAACTGATAAAGTGAGAGTTAAAGTGGGATGGGATTGGTTATGGATGCAGCTGAGTTTGTCGTCTGACCTGGTTTGTATAAGTAGTTGATAGCACTCCAAAATTTCTGAGGTCTATTATGATGCTTTTGTTGTATTGTTGTGTAGTAAGTGTTGGTCTTGTCTAATTTGTTTTTAGCATGGTTACACATTTGACAATATTTGAGAAGTGATGATTCATTTTTAGTCTCTTGGTAGTAGAACCAGGTATTGTTTCCTAGTTTAAAAAGCTTTTTCATGTCATTGGTGAGCCATGGCATATGTTTAGATTTGGTGCAGATTTTCCTTGGGTGGGGGGGGGGGGGCACGGGTATGCAATTGATGAACTTATCACTGAAATATTGCGCAGCTGAGTCTAGGTGGAGTTATTTTATGGGGGCAGTCACAGTTTTGCAGGAGGATTTTAAAGACATCAGGAGAAAAGTTTTTTTGCTATGTATGTATGTGATGCTTTTGGAGAAGCAAGTACACTGCCTACATAAGTAAGTGGGTAGGTAGTGGATTAGGCTGTCAGGGAGACGGCCAGATTGATGGTAGAGGGTGGGTTTACTGGTGAGTCCACTCCATAATTAATTGTTTTTTACTGTACTTGTCCACCCTAGTGGGGGATTGAATCACTTGACTAAAACTGTGAAGATTAATGAAATTAGAGGGATTGTTGGAGGTCAGAGCAGGTTTACCGGTTGAGGTTGAAGTCTCCCATTATTATGGTTTCCTGACTGTAAGTTGAAGCACAAGAGTAAAGGAGGTCCTCAATGATGGCTGGGTTATTAACTGGGCGTATGTAAATGGCTATAATAATGATGCGTTTATTATGATTTATTTGTAGGTGCGAGATTAGAATTTCATAATTTTGGGGTTTGAAGGCTTACTAAATGAATCCTTCCACTTTGAGCTTGTCTTTAAACATGATGGTAATACCGCCACCTTTCTTTTGAGTCCTATCAAGCCTATGAATATTGTACCCAAGGGGTAGCATTTCAGAGTCTTTTATGTGTAGTTTTAGCCAAGTTTCTGTTAGTATTGCTATATCTGGAGAGTATTGGGTGAGGGTTGCCTGAAATTCTGGAATGTTATTTAGTAAGCTTCTCAAATTCATGTTTAAAATGAGGAGATCTGTGTTCTATGAAAAGGCTGGGATGTAAGCGTATTGGGGTATTTGTTGTGGAAGTTGAGGGCCTGGATTCGGATGTATGTCCCTACTTTGTTTAATATGGGCTGAACTGACTAGAAGTAGGTGGGTAAGTTTGACAATTAGCCTAGCAGATTTGTGTAAGAGGCTTGGAATTTTATGTGGATGCACATATTTGTAAGAGAAAAGTTTGGTAGTGGTTCTATTGTGAAGGTTAGGTGAAACTGTAATGTTGGTTATGGAGGTATGGGGTGTGACTATGATTGGGCTGGTAGGAGAGTGGATGGTGGTAACATGCTGGTTATGCTATGATGTACAGACCTATGTGGTAGTAAGCAAGGTACATAATATTAAGTGTTGAATTAACATTATTGGTATATTTGATATAGGGTTTCTCTAGTGATTGGGTGAATTGTGGATGCACTGGGCTGATGTGGTTGTGGGCAGCAATAGTGGGATGATAGTATTAAGTGTTTTATTAACTGACAATTAAAGTATGTCTGTAATGGTTGATTTGGGAGATGTGCCTGAATTTAAGTATAAATATAGGGATAATGGGGATGGGTGGGAATGGGGGTAGGGCTGGGGAGCTGAGTGAACCCAATTGTAGTGACGGTGAATGGAGTGGATTGGCCCCAGTCTAGTATTGTGCTAAAATACAATCAGGAAAGTTACAAAGAAAATATTTTGACAATACTATTGGAATGGTCTAATAGAAATTGCAGGCCAGGTAGCAGTTTCTGTTGTAATAAGAGGTTTTTAGGATTTGCAGGGTGGAATTGTGAGGCTAGTGAGAAAAAAGGGGGAAAAACAAGGAAGAGAAAGGTCTAAATTACATGACCGGAGTGGTCTGTAGAGTAAATTGTAAGAAGGACACTAATTACAGAGGATTCAGGAGAGAGAAACCTGCTTCCTGTGCAGAATGGCTATAGGCTGAAAAAGTCAATAGCAGAAAGGGGAAAGGGGAAAAGGGAAAGGGACTAGGGCAATGAGTGGTGCTGTATGAGTTGCCATTAAATTTAAACAGGACTTAAAATATTGTAGCAAGCAATAAGTTGTACATACATTCATTTTATTGACTTTTCTTTGAGACAAAGCCGGGACTCCAGTGGCCAAAGAATTTCAGTTCCACATGTGGGTTTATCTCATATAACTCAGTCAGGTCAGAGGTTTCGGAAGAGTTCAGTGGAGGGGATGTATTACCTAATTAAAAAAGGGAGAAGGGAGAGGTTAACCAAAAAGAAGACAAAATATATTATGTAAAGGTAAGCAGCTGTAGGCCATGAAGTTTGAGCAGAGTGGGGGGGGGGGGAGTAGAAGTAAGAGTGCAAGAAGTCAAGTTGGGAGCAGACAGGGGAAGAATGGAAAGGTAAATAAAATGGGGGGCAGAACAGGAAAATGCAATAATAAATTTCAAAATAGGGTATGAGTAAGTATAGATTAGGTTAATTTAAAAATTAAAGCATTTACCAGTTTTGTGCAATATATAGCTTCTACAACATATATCCTTGTTGCTATTTCAAAAACAAACAAAAACAACAAGAACAGCTATGCAGTTAAAGAACAGTGAAACAGTTTGTGAATATTGAACCTCTAATATGCTAAATAACTGTGCTATGCTTTGCATTGCATCTGAGAGATCAATGCAGTTTGCTATGTAGAAATATGGTCAACAAATCTGAAAATGGCAAGAATTACTAGCAAAATGCTCAGACTAATTGAAAACAAACAGTAGTTAGCATCAGACACAGCTAGTATTGATAACAGGCAAGCAGTTGAAGGGTTATAAGCTAGCTCATAATAAAAATGACTATCTCTACTGGTGTTATGAAAGGCAAACACTTGGAATTTTTGGGTGCCAAGTACATATGACACAACCAGTCCTCTGTATAATTCAATGTCCAATAACAGGGTCGGAATTTTATTCTTGTGCAGATATACCACTAAGGATGGGAGAGTAGCATCAGGTTAGTGATGCTAAAAAAGATATCAGGCATTTAAACAAAATCATAGGCACAGGTTGCTGTTAACAAAGTGTGTTCCTACAGTTGGTTACTTCTGTATAGCAAGAATAAAAGGAGCACATCACATTAGCAAGCAAAGTTGAAATGCACGTAGCCTCGTTACCAATGCAAGAAGCTGATAATAGTAGTTTGCAGTCACAATAAAATAAAACATTAAATGCATTTATTTGAAGGTACAGCTAGACAGAGGGGTGACAACATAATCATGTTGTATAGCAAACTGGACCAAATTGGGTCTATATTATAAGGACAATGGTTGAAAACATCGAACAACATATGGTCGACACTATATGGTCGATGTCTTCAAACGTCGACCTTATAAAAAGGCAAAAAAAAAAAGAAAAAAGTACCCTAATGGGTTTAAGCAGGGGGGCAAGCCATCCTGCACCCCCCACGTGTGTGGCTGTGCCCCCAAAACCCCCCACTACTTAAATATGCCAACTCAGAGACCACACTACATTGCAGTAAATGGAAATCTCCCTTTACAGAGATTTCTATTTACACGCTCAAGATTCTGAGCGTTAGATATGCTCGTGTCAACAATGTCAGATTCGACATTGTCGGCTTTCGAGAATATAATATAGACCCACCAAATCAGGTGTGTCAAGAAGACATGTGTGCAAATTGGAGAGCTATGTATGGGATGATTTTTTTTTTTTGGCACAGGTGCCCATTTTATTTTTAATTCAGTAAGAGAGGACTGTTGGGTATGGGACCTAATTATGTCGGGGGTCAGGTAAGTTGGGTAGGTGAGGAAGCAAATGCAAACAAATAAGACAAGCAAGACAAGAGACATGGATAGTGAGGGACACAATAGGTTGGTGGACACCATGACTGGTGAGGGAGGGAACAACACAGGCTCATGCCCATCAAGCTTGGAGACAGTGATAATCAAGTCCTCACCCATGGAATGTCATCACTGCCCCTTGCTCCACCAGCAGCTGGAGTGTTTGACATCTTCTCCACCTACAGATTATGAGGGAGAGCAGCCTGTCCATCCAGTGTAGGTGTACACCAATGGTGTGGTGCATGACCCTACACACCAACCCTGGTATCTCCCAGTGAATGATGAAATCACCACCTCCACCTCTGCTCCCAGAGGTACCACTCCACCAGCGTCTGGGGCAATACTACCTGAGGGCATAGGAAGTGCAGGGGCAGCAGAGGCAGTGCTGCCAGGTTGGTTCCCAAACATGCTGGGCACCAGTTTTGGAGCTGGTGGAGTGAGAACAAGCTGATCCACTAGGGCTGACCTACCTTGCTGTGCTGTGTAACATTTAGTGATGTGGTACGCATGGATGACATGGAAACATTTTGAGGACACATAATAGAAAATGAAAAAAGATAGATTAGGGTTGAGGTGAGAGAAATAAAGAGATAAAATTAGTACCATCATATCTGACATACAATTCATTAATACAATTATAAAACTCTTTTATTTAAAGTATTATATTTAAGCATACATCCTGACAGGTATACACTATACTACAGATTGCTGAACGTAATCCTTGAAATGTGCATATATTGCACACGTGTGTTGCAATTTTACAAATTACAGTTTACAGCAGGGCATTTCTGCCACTGGTATAGAGATTTTAATTTAAATGTAAAAATTATTAAAGAAATAACAGTATTGTGTTGTTGTGAATTGTGGTATTTGAACCCACAACCTCTGACTATAGTCTAATATCCGACTCCTACAACTGGTTTGTGCTATAGACTAATGCATGCTTGCTTTTACAGTTCGGATATGCATGTCCAATTTGATACAACAGTGTGAAAGACCCAAAAAGCTCTCTTTAACTTTTAAAGCTTCTCTCCATTTGAGCAACATGAGCCTGTTTATTGATGTCAGGTTTGGTGACAGCTGGGGAAAGAACAGAAAAGAACAGAAGAGCATTGTGCATACTAGTCTTGCCTACTGAATACTTAGCTTTCTAAGTCTTACAAGTACTCTCTTACTGTCATACTTACACAGCTGTGGGATGTCCCCAGTCTCAAACTAATACAGCCAATGGTTGAGGGTATCCCTTTTTCACCTGTGTGGGTCATTAAGATGATGCCTACACTGCTCTCCAGTGCATAGGATGACAGTGGCACCAGATCTAGCCTGGGGCACACTATTCCATGCCTCAGTCTTGTACTGGGAGCCAGAATAGTCCCCCTGCAGAAGCCTTTGGCTATGTTGCTTTACCAGGAGTCCAATAAATATCCTAGACTCCTGGTCACTCCACCTCTGTGCCCTAAACATGGCACCTTCCTTTCTAATGTCAACCACATGTACCAGCTGAACTAGAGCAATGGAAAATGATGCTTTCCCGCTAATTCCAATTTCAGTTATAGGCTGTCTGAGTCCTACCTGCAGGTGTTCGATGGCTGCAGCTTTTGGGGAACTTTGCTAACCTCCTTCCAATGCTTCTATGCACAGTTGCGTGATGTAAAACAAAAATTGCAAGAATGCATTGCCTTTTACCTTTGCTCTTTTACAGATGTTCTGTTTGCAGATGTTCTGCAGGTGTTTTGTATGCTTCCTGGGTGAGACAGTAGTCCAGTTAATGCACTGCCACACTTTATACAAATAAGATAAGCACAGCCAAACCTGGCATTCATTTTTCTCTGTTTCCTGTGTTTGCAGTAAACTGCGCATTATGCAAATACTGCCCCCTCCAACAAAAAAGGAAAAAAAGGGAAAAGTAGTTGAAATCAAGGAAAGCAATCTATCACATACACACTACAAAATGTTAGTACACATGAAATATTTCTACATATCTCTGTATTTGAACACTCACTCCAATGAACCTGCAGAATACAGTAAGGGTGCCTTATCTCTCTTTGCCACACAAACACCTTTACAGCAAGGAGCTGAAATCATTCTACATACAACCAAATTCAATATCATACACAGTAATATGAAGAGTTAGTTGTGTATTTATTAATTTTGGATGTAGTACACTGATTACACAACCAGTTAGGAGTATTGCTTCCAAATATGTAGCTCTGTCTTATAGATTTACAGATTAGTACTAGGTTAATTGCCCTTGTGGGCCATTTTCAGCCTAGCCAGTTACCCCATGTGAGAATCAAACCCTGCACCTTGTGTTTGTAAGGTAAACACCTTAACCATTATGCCAACATCCCACCTCTCTCTGTGTTTTCCCCTCATTTTTCTCTTGTCTGACCAATAATCTGCGACATACAGTCTGTAAGCCATTGTATATCATTGTCTTTAAAATGTGTAAGGATATTAAATATGCAGTATGTCTTCCACACATTCAGACCACAAAATGAAAGTGTGAAAACTAAAGGAGGTAGAGTATCAATATGTCAAAGATAAATACACCTCTAGATTGGTTAAACAAAATTCTCTTGAACTAATCCAAGTCCAATTGACTGTAGGTAAGATCCCTCTCCAAGTTATTGCCTGCAATAGGAACCCTCCATGAACCAGGATACCCACACCGCATATTTGGATCTACTTGAATTGCTCAAGATACAACCAAACACTCTGATTTTACGTGGCTTTAACTACCCATTCATAGACTGGATAAATTTTACATGTACTAACAAACTTGCCCAAAGGTTATTGGACTTCGTCAACTCCAATTCCCTGGCCCAGTTGGTTGACAACCCCACAAGGGGCCCAAACATTCTGGATCTGGTGCTCACTAACATGGGTGATCTTTGCACCACCCCATGTGTCTGGCTCTCCCGAGTGAGGTGTGATCATAAATCAGTCTCATTAGAAGTAGCAATAACATCTGATCCCCCCCATTATCACCAACTAGACTAAGAAAATTCTCCAATGTCAATTACAACCTAATATGTGATGGCATTAATAGCTTCATAGCCCCTACCCTCACTGATGGCATGGACACCTATAGTGGGATTTACACCAATGCCTTGTATAAGCATCAATACAAATGTATTGACTCAGCCATACCTGATAGGATCAAAACAAGATCCTCAATAAAGAACAAGCCTGCCTAGTGGACATTCACCATTACTAGGTTATACAGTAAGAGAAAGAAATGCTGTCAAAGAACAGGAAGGAGCAGTTTCTGAATTGGAAGCATTCTCTCCTCAGATTAAACAAACAAATAAGACACCTTGTAAGGCATTCTATAGCTAACTATGAATCCAAATTAGCATCCTTTGCTAAGGATAACCCTAAAGCCTTCTTTAGCTATGTCAGAAACCTTAAAGGAAAAAAACTGGTTGTTAATGGCACCATTGTCACCAATTATCACCACTCTACACTAATAGTCAATTTCTCCCTGGTTAGATCTGACCACAAACTAATCGCCATGGAAATCAACATCTCACCCACACCGCCTGCAAAAGTAACCACCATGAAAAACTTCTCCAAAACTGACTTTGAGCTTCTAAAAACAGAGGTGGCTAACTTCACGGCACCCATGTCAATGGAAAACAGATGCATGACTGCCAAATCATACACCAATGCACTGTACGAACATGCACATAACTGCATGGAACTAGCCATATCCAACACAACCAAGACACTCTCCTCCCAAAAAAGGAATCCAATCTGGTGGTCTTCTGCCATTAATAAACTCTATAACAGAAGGAAGAAACTGTTGCAGAAAAAGGTGATGTCCCAAGACTGGAAAAACTCCCTTACTAATAGCCTCAACAAAAAGTTGAGATCCCTCATCAAAACCTCTAAAGCCAGCTATGAAGGCAGACTTGCAGCAGACACTAAAAACAACCATAAAATCTTCTATAGTTATGTCAAGAATCTCCATGGCAATACCCAGGTTTGCTCTGAGTTACTGCACAATGGTACCTCCTATACTGAGCCAACAAATATTGCCAACATACTGGCCGAGAGATTCAGTGCCAACTTTACCCCCCCAAATGGCCAATTACAGGTGGTGCAGTGGTTAGCATTGTCGCCTCACAGCAAGAGGTTCTCCCATTCGATTCTCAGCTGGAGCACCTTCTTTGTGGAGTCTGCATGTCCTCTCCGTGGTCAAGTGAAGTTAAAGACATGCCGGTAGGTGCGTGTGTGAATGGGTGTGCCTTCTTTGAAGGTTGGGTGTCAGGCTGGCAACTCGGCACCATAAAAATCCACTGGCAATCATTAGCAGATGGGAGTTCCACTGTGGCGACCCCTAACCGGAAAAAGCCAAAAGAAGACAATACCAGAGGAATGCCAAGCACCCAGCATTACTGCAACACAGGTTAAAGCTGCATTGTCCAAGGCCAAGAATACAGCTTCCATGGGACACGACAATATCCCTGGATGTGTTCTACATGAACTACAAAGTGAACTTGCACCACATCTGTGTGCCCTGATCAATCACAGCCTCACCTCAGGCTTTGTCCCTACCGAATGGCACACTGCTACAGTCATTCCTCTCCATAAAGGGGGAGGAACTACAGACTCTGGGAATTATCACCACGTTAGCCTGATGAGTCTGATATGTAAGGCTATGGAATGCATCATCATGAGCCTAATTAACAAGGATATAGGGAATCTCCAAACTCTAGATCCCACGCAATTTGGTTTTCTAAAAGGTAGATCATGCCTGCTCAACCTGGTTGACTTCTTTGAGTCAGTAAACCAATGAAAAGGTGGAGCTCAAACCAAAGCACAGCAGCCAATATCCAATGTCCTGAACGTAAATGGTTTATTATTAATAACACAGTACGTTTTCGTTACCTTGTCTAAAGTAACTTCTTCAGAGGAAAAACAACAGGAATGCAAAAGAGCGCGAAATTTAAACTAGAATTGACGTAATCACGTCAAAAAGCTCATCATTAAAAATTTGAATTCACCGAGCTATCGGTGAATACACGTCAAAACAAAAACTCAATGGTTAATACAGAATAAGTACACTGCATAAATACATTTTTGTCAATTAAAAACAAACTTCTAGCGTTAACTAATGTTTTCATCATAAATGATGTAGTTATAGAATTGAAAGTGTATAAATAAATAGATAAGTAAAATTATGTTTTCATACACCTACTACCATAAAGTGAGTGAGTGCAAACAATGTAAGATTTCAAATGTAATGAGGGGTATGTTTATAAGTCAATATATTAGTGCAGAGACTACATGCTACCCTCTTATATATAAACTATTTTCACGCTCTTTTGTATTCCTGTTGTTTTTCCTCTGAAGAAGTTACTTTAGATAAGGTAATGAAAACGTACTGTGTTATTAACAATAAACCGTTTACATTCAGGACATTGGATATTGGCTGCTGTGCTTTGGTTTGAGCTCCACCTTTTCATTGGTTTTGTATCTTGTGCATTTTTGGTTTTGTCAGTTTGTGATGGCCACTGGAAGCTCTTCCAGCCCAAACAGTCCGAATCTTTTTGGCTCAAGCCGGCAAGGTGATGCTATTGACATTCCATCCTTGCTTCATTCCCTTTCTCAACGTATTGAGAACATTACTTCCCGTCTCGACGTTTTAGACAAAAGGGAAATTGACAGGATTAATTCAGGCACTCCTGTATTGGGCGGATCATCATCCAATGCTAATGTCAGTGCCAGTGCATTGCCCATTCCACCAGAACAATGCATTTGTATGCCTGCTACTGGTTCGAACACAGCTGGAAATAATTTAAATCTGGATTCGGAACGTATTGGCGTTCCTCCACCGGGTGGTCTCACACCTAACAATAACCCTAGTGCTAGTGCGTTCTCAATTCCACTAGGTCAGCGCACTTACACTTCTACTATTGGCTTTAACCTAGCCAGAAAAAAACTGAACCAAGACTCGGAGCTTATTGGCGTTCCTTCAGTAGTGGACTGGATTAGGAATACCGAGACGTTCAGCTCAGCTTTTGCTTCTAATCAGGAACGACCGGCTATGAGTACAGACACTGCACCTGTGAGTATACATCTTATAACAGAAACATTTAAACTATTTGATACTAAATTACTCAAACTAAAAAAGCTACAATTAGAAGTTGCTTATTTCAAGCAATGTCTGGAAGAGAAAGTGATACCTAAGGGGTTACGTTATTCTTATTTCCCTACTGGCCTATTGCCTGATTCTGCTTTCTACAAAGATCTTATTTTCCTTTTTGGTCAACAAGGATTTCAATTACTGGAACTCATGGTAAAACACTATTCCCTTCACATTGAATCTATCACATCTGAGGTTGACAACTTGGACGTTTCTATCAAAGCTGACTTAGACTTTTCTAGGTACAGACACGACTGCGGCCGTACCTTTTCTAGTATTGACTAACTAATTGAAAGATTAAAAACTAATAAAATAAAGAAGTTGGATTGGGACAGACTGGCTTATAGAGCTGGGACAGCTTACCCTAAACTACAACTAACACAAACTGGCCAATATGTACCAACATATTCTCACTTAACTAATGGTAATTCAGTTAATCAAGAACCTAGTACGGTCTAATCTAATCAAGCAAACCACTCTAACTCAGCGATTCCAATTCAGGATCCTTCTGAAAGCTTGAGACATAGTGATAGACTACGTTCTAACAACGACTCTAATAACCGACAATCAGGCAACAACACAGGGTCTGGTCCAATTTTTCAGAAGGACATAAACAACAAGAACTCGACAGTTCCCCAGAACACTCGGAACCAGAGGAACAAGAACTGGAACAATCGCTGAAAGAGATAGTAGGAGGGGAATCGTCACAAAGCCCTAAACTGAGGCTGCTAACTAACTTATGAGGTGACTTCAACATCTACAACTTTTCAACTATACATATTGAACCAACTCTGATTGAACTTTTAGCTAATGGCAATACTTTTGTCCCAAGTAAAAACTTAAATTAACTAAAACTTTGATTGATTTAAAATGCTTTGTAAGAAAATTAAACTTGAATCTATTTTTTGGTAATGAAGCCCTTCCCCCTAGTGACAGCTTAAAACCTTTGAGCACCTTTAACCCTACCCTTCACCCAGTGCTACATCTCTTTGAAAACATTTGTGAACTTGATTTAAGACACATAGTCCAAACACGTCCACATAATAGGATGCATCAACCGTCTAACATTACTAAAGATCAAGCTACTGCACTACAATCTTTGAGTTCCTCATTAGTCCGGGTTATTAAGCCGGACAAGGGTGGGGGGCTTGTGATTTTTGATATTATTGATTACAATGTGAAAATGCTTACAGTACTTGACAGCCCAGCTTATGCCAAGTCTTCCCTAAATGCAATGAATGTTACTCAATTAAGGATTAGGGGCTATTTTAGACACCTCTATAGAAGCTAAGATAGACTTTAACACTTATAATTTCATTAACATTCCTTTTCCTAAGACTCCTGTGATGTTTGGCACCCCGAAGATACATAAAAACAGGGGCAATCCCCCTATGAGACCTTTGATCGACGGACATGCCTCTCTGACGTACCCATGTGCGAAATTGGTAGACAATATCTTGCAGAAATACTTGAAATTAATACTTCAAGTTTGCAAGGATTCTTGGTCTTTCCTTAAAAAGATTAATAGCTTAAATTTTTATGACAAACTCAATTTTTTAACTGTGGATGTAGTTGATCTATATACCTCTATCCCACATGTAGAAGCGACTGAATGGATAGCTGTTGATAGAACTAAAAGCTACCAAAGAGGAAATTGACCTAGTTACTGAACTCATTGACATTATTTTGTCTTCCAACTTCTTTATGTTTAATGGAGAGTACTTTTTACAGAAACAAGGTGTCGCAATGGGTTCACCGTGTGGCGCTAGTGTTGCGAATTTGTTTATGGCGTTTTGGGAGAAAACTTTCATTTTCAATAACTCTGAGATTATGTCTTGTCTCGTTTACTATACAAGATTTTTAGATGACATTTTTATTTTGTTCAATGGTGACAAGGATGAAGCATCTCTTTTACTGGAATATTTTAATTCTTCTACCACATTCTTTAAGTTTACTTACCAATTTGAGACATATTCTATTGACTACCTAGATGTAAAACTAACTAAGGATCACTTGAACAGTAGTTTTCACTCCACCATTTTTAGAAAACCTTCTTATTGTAATTCTTTCTTGCATTACACTAGCGCCCATCCTTATAAGCAAAAGCGGTCCATCATAAAAGGCCAATTTATAAGACCTGCGAGAATGTGTTCACTTGACCAAGCTTTTTACAAGGAATACCAATTATTCAAAGATATGTTTACTAATCGGAGTTACCCTTCTTCCTTAACTGATGAATTGTTTCAGGAAGTTGAGTTTAAACATAATAGTGGTGTATACATACCCCTTTTACCTTTTAGAAATGCAGCTTTGAAGTCACCTGATTACAACAGCCCAATTTTCCTTAATTTTAGGGATAGTGACAATCAGTCTTCTCCAGTGCTTTTGCACACTAGTTTCACTGAAAATTACCAAAGATCTAATCAACATGACCCACATCCTACCATACTAGTAATGCGTTACAACATCAGTTTTGGCACTACTTTTAATAAAGAAATTGAACTAATTAAGTCTATTTTGTTCAAAAATTGGCACTTCATTAAGGGCAACCAACTTTTAGTAGATAAACTTGTTTTTTCTCCTACCATAGTGTATAGGAAAGGTGCGAACCTTAAAACCTTATTAGAAAAGAAAAATACTACAGCTATTATTAGATCTAAAGGCACATTTTTATGTGGTACATGTAACATGTGTAGATATGTTAGACCTGGTAGTTTTTTTGAAGTGAACAATATGAAATTTTCTATTAGTCACAAACTCAACTGTGAGTCGAAGAGTATTATTTACCTGGCTACTTGTGATTGTTGTTCAATTTTTTACTTAGGCAAAACTGATCGTAAATTCCGAGAGAGGTTATATGAGCATATTTATGCCACAAAGAAAAATAAGAAAGAAAATGCTTTAGCTAAGCATATTGATGGTAATCCAGGCCATAGTTTCCACTTTCAAGCTATTGACCAACTACAGAAAGGCTCATCCAGACTCTGCTACACTTTGCTGTGAAGGAAAGGTTAGTTTGCTTTTATTTTTTGTATTTTGTATTAATTTATTGCCTTTCTATATTTTGAATACTGTGGTTTGTTTTCTTTACCTTGTGTTTTACTTGCATTCTGCTTTAACAGCATATTAAAACTTCAAAAGAGACCACAGCTCTCTCTCTACTGAGTCAGGCAGAATTTTTCCCCACCGTCCCACCCAGTCACAGTTGTTTTGTTAAATACCACTGTCTTTCTAGTTGCCTGCCTCTTATGTTAATCTGACCATATATCTCATTTCCTCTCTACTTTCACTGGCTTGTGTGAGTAATCACAAAATCATCATTTTTGAAATCCCTCCCCTTCAACAATTTAAATTTATTGGCCATCCTACTGTATTCCATAGTACCAGAATACAAAAATGACCACCCCTTTCAATCCATCTTGCTGTTTTAAAAATAGTAACTCTCCACTAAACCTTAACTTTTTAAACAGGGATAACTTAAGTTACCTACTTTCACATCTAACTTCTCTAGTGCACACTGCAGTGTGCATTTGTTTTTCATCTTACCTTTAAGCATCCCTGTGTCTAGCACTTTCTCTAATACCTGCTGAAAAGCACTAGGAAGCCTTAAATTGATACAAGCACTCAACTCTCCTTGTTAATAAGGAGAAATTAATAGTAGGCACTAAACAGCCTATAATTGCAAAGTACCTTGCTAAGGTAAGGGAAAACAGCTCCCGTACTTTACAAAAAAAAAAAAAAAGCACCAAACCAGACATGTCCAAGGGTCAGCTTCCAGTGATTTCTCCTGTCCACCTGGTGAATCTGGGCATACTGGGGCAATGCAGCAACTGCCTCATGTACACAGACAACCCTCTCCTCCTACCACCCAACATTACAACCTGTGAGAGATGCACTTACATAGCCAAAATGGAAGCAAAGCTCTCTCCACCCAAGATTGTGCTAGACAGTCAAGAGGAGAAGGTTAACACCCACACTACACCTCAAGCAACACATAGCCCTTCTAAACCCACACCACCAACACCCACACATAGCAACACTAAATCCACATATGCAGAGGCCCTTAACTATAACCTGCCCAAGCAACAAGGACCTCTGAAGCTGAAATGCAAACAAACACCAATTACAACCAAAGTGTCACATAGTTCACAACACCAGTGTGCCACCCAGCAACAGCCCCTAAGGAAAGTCAATGTACCTAACACTTTAGTCATATGTGACTCTATAGTCCAGCACACTGATGTCCCTCTCACCAGGTTGAACAAGGAGAAAATTACAGTCAGCTGCCTGTCAGGTGCCAGGATCCGCCACATAACGCATGCACTCAAGTCACTCCACAACAAGTACAAATATGACTTTGTCATTGTCAATGTTGGAGTGAATGACTTGAGACGTACCTCCCTGAACTACATGAAAAGAGACATGGAAGAGCTTTCAGATCATGTGGCCCAGGCAGGTATGACCCTAGCCCTGAGTAGCATCCTGCCTTCACCCAGAATGATACCACAATATAAGGACAAAATGATTGACTTCAACAATTGGCTAAGCTTCTGGTGTCATTCAAAGAGGATCCAGTATCTGTCTGTCTGGGATGACATGATTGACAGACCACGATGCTTTGCAAGAGATGGTCTGCACTTGTCACCCATGGGATTCAGGTTACTGGCTAAGGCTCTTGCAACCCCTATAGTGCCTTTTTTAGGCAAAGTTCAAAGGACAAAACCACCACCGTAACAGGTGCAAGCATGCAAAATTTGAAGGTAATGCTACTCAATGCTAGAAGTCTAAACCTCAAAAAGCACTCTCTCGAGGCACTCCTAAAAATGGAGAACATCGATATCTGTGCAGTAACTGAGACCTGGTTCAAGGCTCCAGAGAGCACTCCTGCAATACCAGGCTACAACTCTTACCACACTTTTCGGCCACCAAACCAGGACCGAAACATTAAAGGTGGAGGAGTGTCAATATTCACCAAGGATATTCACACCACCAGGCTAGTTGCCCAACACAATGCATCTGAAATTCTCCAGGTGCAACTAACACTAGGTAAGACTGCAATCCAAATTGTAGCTTGCTACAGATCCCCCACCATACCCCAAGATTCTCACTACACCTTTCTAAACATGCTGGAAAATATTAAGATAGAACCAAACACCCTAATACTGGGTGATTTTAACTACCCTGCCATTAACTGGGAAAACTACTCCTGTACCAACACCTTTGCCCAACGATTCTTAGAATTCAAAAATACCAATGCCCTGGATCAAATAATCCATAGTCCCACCAGGGGATCCAATATCCTAGACCTGGTCATTACCAACATGGGAAATTGATGCTCCACACCTATGGTCACCCCCTTGTTAGTCAGGTCTGACCATAAGCTAATCACCCTTAACATCCACATCCCACCCCCACTCCCCAGTAAGGAAACCTCCATAAAAAACTTCTCCAAAGCTAACTTCATACTACTCAAGTCAGAAGTGACAAACTTCATGACACCCATGCAGACGGGAACTGAAAGTTCAACTGCTGAATCCTACACTAAGGCACTGTATGAGCACATCCACTCATGCATGAATCGTGCCATCCCAAATAGAACCAAGGTGCTCTCATCCAAAAAAAGGAAGCCAATCTGGTGGTCCCCTGCCATAAACAAACTTTACAACAAAAGGAAGAAACTGTTGCAGAAAAGAGGAAAATCCCAAGATGCAAAAAACTCCCTTACAAGCCTCAGTAAGAAACTGAGATCCCTCATAAAATCCTCCAAAGCTAGTTACAAAAATAAAATTGCCAAAGATTCCAAAGACAACCACAAGGCATTCTATAACTATGTGAAGAATCTAAATGGCAATGCTCAGATCTGCTCTGAGCTAAAACAGAATGGCATTAAATATACTGATCCCAAGGATATTGCCAAAATTCTTGCAGATCGATTCAGTGCCAACTTCACCCCCCTCTCACCCCCTAAATGGCCCATCTCAATACCGGAAGATTGCCACATTCTGGTAATAATGGCTACACAGGTAAAAAACGCACTCTCCAAAGCTAAGAATACAGCATCCATGGGACCAGATCATATCCCGGCCTGTGTACTACATGAACTAAAACATGAACTGGCACCTCACCTAAGTGTCATGTTTAATCATAGCCTCACCTCAGGTTTTGTGCCCACTGAGTGGTGCACAGCTACAGTTATCCCACTCCACAAGGGGGAAATCCACCTTGGATCCCGGAAACTACCGTCCCATCAGTCTGACAAGCCTTATCTGCAAGGCCATGGAGCGTATTATCATGGAACTTATAAACAAAGACATTGGCAACCTTCAAACACTGGACCCCACCCAGTTTGGGTTTGTGAAGGGCCGATCTTGTCTCCTGAACCTGATTGACTTCTTCGAATCAGTCTCCAGAGCCATGGACAAGGGTAAGGTGATCCACACAGCCTATCTAGACCTTGCCAAGGCCTTTGACACCATCCCCCACTCTGGAATCATAGATAAACTTACTAAACTGGGCATTAATCCCTATGTCACTCAATGGGTTGCTAACTGGCTTACTGATATAACCCACACTGTAAAAGTAGCTGACTCCAAATCCAGCTCCAGACAAGTGACAAGTGGAGTACCTCAGGGTTCAGTCTTGGGACCGCTCTTGTTGGCATCTACTTCTCTGAAGTACAGGCCAAAACTAAGGGACTCTGGCTAACAAAGTTCGCAGATGACTGCAAACTGGGAGCCATTATTGAATCCCCAAATGATGTGGATACTCTACAAAAGGGCCTTACAGAAACAGATGCTTGGTGCCAGAGCCATGGGCTCAAGCTCAATGCCAAGAAATGTATAGTTATCCCCTTTGGGAAAAAACATGTATCCGTGAATTACCATATAGGTGGCAGTACATTAAACACCGAAAGCGTGATAAGAGACTTAGGGACACAGGTGGACAATGGTCTCACCTTCGATAACCACATTGCCACAACAGTTAGGAAATCCTTCTATGTGGCACACCTCATCACTAAGGGCTTTTCATCCAGAAAAAAGGAGGTCATTGTCCCACTGTACTCATCCCTCATTAGACCCATTATAGAATACAACGCCCCGTTTGGTATGTACCTCTCAAGACATCTGCAACAACTGGAAAGGCCACAGAAATACCTCACTAAAAGAATCACAGGCCTAAAGCAGATGCCCTATGCTGACCGCCTCAAAAAACTCCAGCTATACTCTGTCGCATATCGTCTACTCAGAGGCGATCTCTGCTTAACATACAACGCCATGTCAAACCCAGAGCTGTTGGACAAGCTACACTTAAAGAAATCCCAATCCCTCAGAGCCACACACTCCAGGGATCTAAACCTTGTCATCACAATAAACAAAACATGCTGGAGGGATAGGTTCCTGACCCAGAGACTCCCCAGACTCTGGAATAGATTGCCCATACATGTCAAGCAGAGTGCCTCTCTGGCCCTCTTCAAAAGGAACCTTGACGATTGGATGGGAGAAAGGAAATTCACCCCAGGGATCATGTCAGTTGCCCTGCTAGACAGGGGTCCAGGGAAGTAAATAGTGTGGGAAGAAATAGCAAGGAAATTGTTATGGCTAGGACTGATAGCCTAGTACCAACCTATGAACCTATGAACCTATGAACTTCCCGACATTAGGGGTGGTTCTTCATCCCTTATGTTAGAAGTTCGTAAGCTTGAGTGGCAACTAACTTTAGATGCTTTTACTTTCCCTGGTCTTAATGGAAATTGCAACATAGCCTGTCTTTTAAAACTCAGAAGTCTTCTGAGATAGATCAATATTGTTTTTATTTAGACAGAGCTATTGAGTATTAGTATTTTATAGTGATCTTAACTTGTTGACTGTTTTTGTACCAATTTATTAACAGTTAAATTTTTTTAAATATGCTAGTTAATATATAAGAGAGTAGCATGTAGTCTCTGCACTAATATATTGACTTATAAACATACCCCTCGTTACATTTGAAATCTTACATTGTTTGCACTCACTCACTTTATGGTAGTAGGTGTATGAATACATGATTTTACTTATCTATTTTTTATACACTTTCAATTCTATAACTACATCATTTATGATGAAAACATTAGTTAACGCTAGAAGTTTGTTTTTAATTGACAAAAATGTATTTATGCAGTGTACTTATTCTGTATTAACCATTGAGTTTTTGTTTTGATGTGTATTCACCGATAGCTCGGTGAATTAAAATTTTTAATGATGAGCTTTTTGACGTGATTACATCAATTCTAGTTTAAATTTCGCACTCTTTTGTATTCCTGTTGTTTTTCCTCTGAAGAAGTTACTTTAGATAAGGTAACGAAAATGTACTGTGTTATTAATAATAAACCGTTTATGTTCAGGACATTGGATATTGGCTGCTGTGCTTTGGTTTGAGCTCTACCTTTTCATTGGTTCTTTGAGTCAGTCACCAGAGCTGTGAATGAGGGCAAGGCAGTTCATACAGCCTACCTTGATCTGGCCAAGACCTTTGATACCATTCCCCACTCAGGAATTATTGATAAACTCACCAAGCTAGGCATCAATCCCTATATTACTAGGTGGGTTGCAAATTGGCTCACAGATAGAACCCATAGTGTGAAAGTAGTGGACTCCAAGTCAAACTGCTGACCAGTCATGAGTGGAGTTCCACAGGGATTTGTCCTGGGTCCTGTCCTTTTTGGCATCTACTTCTCAGAAGTCTAGGCCAACATGGAGGTATGGTGGCTGACCAAGTTTGCAAATGACTGCAAGCTGGGAACCATTATTAAGTCCCCAAGTGATGTAGACATTCTACAGAAAGGCCTTACTGAGACCACTGACTGGTGTTGAAATCATGGCCTTAAGCTTAATGCCAAAAAATGCGTCATCATCTCCTTTGGGAAAAACTCAGTTCACACTAATTACCACATCGATGGAAGCCCACTGAACACTGAATGCATTATAAGAGATCTGGGGACACAGGATGATAGCAACCTCTCCTTTGACCACCACATTGCTACTGTGGTCAGAAAGTCCTTCTATGTGGCACATCTCATTACCAAGGGTTTTGCATCCAGGAAGAAAGAGGTCATCATTTCTCTCTACTCTTCCCTCATTAGGTCAGTCATTCAATATAATGCCCAGTTTGGCATGTACCTCACAAGACATATGCAACAGCTGGAAAGGCCACAAAAGAACCTCACAAAGAAGATCCTAGGCCTTAAACACTTATCCTATATGGACAGACTCAAAAACTCCAACCATTCTCTATCTCATATCATCTATTAAGATGCGATCTCTGCTTGACTTACAAAGCCATGTCTGACTCATCTTTGTTAGAAATGCTACATCTAAAGAAATCCCAATCCCTCCGCACCACATGCTCCAGAGACCTCAACCTCATTATCACAATCAACAGAACATGCTGGAGGGACAGATTCATAACCCAGAGACTGCCCATGCTCTGGAATAGACTTCCCATACATGTCAAGCAGAGCACCTCACTGGCCCTCTTCAAGAGAAATCTTGATGAGTGGATGGGAAATAGAAAGTTTACCCCGGGGATCACTCCAGTGGTTCTAATTGATAGAGGCACTGGGAACCAACATCGGACGGCATGATGCCAGGGCACGTCTATGGGCTAGGCTTGTAAAGGTTACAGGGCCATTAGCCTAGTACACACTTAACAGCTTAGGCCATGACTATAATTTGGCTCCCAGAAAATAACAAAGCATAAAAACTTCTCATCTTCTATTTGTCAATGATTTAAAAATGTATAGCTCATCAGATGAGGAAATGAAATCACAACTGCAAGTTGTCAAAACATTTTCAGGTGAGATAAAAATGCCATTTGGTCTTGATAAATGTGCAAAAGCAACCTTTAAAGCAGAAAAACTGCATCACCAAGAAAGCATCAGTTTGGGACAAGAATGTGATATAAAAGAAATTGAGCAAGAAAGAGTGTATAAATATTTGGGAACTGATGAAGGATCAATAATAAAACATGAACAAATGTGAATAAAACAGTGAAAAATACTGTAGAAGTCTTAAATTAATCCTGAAAACAGCATTGACATATAGGAACAAAATCTAAGCTATAAACTAATTTTTTCTTCCTATCCTAACTTACAGTTTTGGAGTGATTCACTGGCCCCAAAACATGTTGGATAGTTTAGACAGGAAAACAAGAATGCTTCATGCTCACTAAATTATTTATAAAAAATCACTGTATACCAAGATTATATATTCCCCATTCCAAAGGAGGGATAGGCCTCCTTGAAATCGATTAAATGTATAGATCTGCAGTTGTGGGACTGCACAAGTATCTGCTGACCTCACAAGACCTAAACATAGTGAAAGTTTTGAAACTTCCTCATCAGAGTGTAATACTTTTTAAATACTTTTTTAAATGTTTTTTGAACTTTGTGCTTATATGTTTTAAATGTTTTAAATGTTTTAAATGTTTTATCTCTTAACCTGTATAATTATTATTGTAGTTGTTTTGTATGTACCTAATTTTTGTCTGTATTGGAGCTTTTCTCCCCAGGACTCCATTGAAAATGGGTTCTTTTGGCCCAATGGACTATCCTGGTAAACCAACTGCAAATAAATAAATAAATAATAAATAAATAAACACGAGGAGAATAAATCCAAGATGACTTTTCTGCTTAATCTAGCAGAAGCATATTGGCGTTAAGCAGGAATGGAAATCAAACCAGAAGTAGTTAAAAATCAGACAGCAACTAAATGTGCCAAAAAACAAAAAAAAGTATGTAAGGTGAAGGATCATATGAACTGCAAGAAATGTGGAAGATGCATAAATATAGTTGCAAGTATAGAAAACTTCTGGAAGAATTTCATGTTGATCAGGATCAAACACAGGAATGGTTAAGGAGAGGCAAATTCAAACCAAAAGATGAAAGATTAATATTGTCAGCCCAAGACAGTGGGCTACGTACACTATGGTTTACAAAGTCCATTGAACATGCGGGAGAAACAGATAAATGTAGGTTTTGTAAAAGAGGATTGGAAACAGTTGCGCATCTCATTGCTGGTTGCGACATACTAATGGCAGAAGAACTGCATACTGAAAGGCATAATAATGTGGCAAGGCTGTTGCACTGGGGACTGTGCAAACATTATGGTATTGACGTGGCTGAAAAACATTGGAAACATGAGCCACAAAGCATCATAGAAAATAATGAAATCTATATCACATGGGATCATCCATTACCAACAATTTAAAAGATAGATGCTAGAAAAATGGATATAGTTGTCCATGAAAAGAAGACAAAAGTAGCATTGATCACTGAAGTGTTGTCATACAGAGCTATACAAAGTCATTAAATATCAGGATTTGCAGACAGAAATGGCAGCAATGTGGAAGAAAGATACCTTTTCAGTTCCAATCATAGTAGGAGCAATCGGTCTTATAAAAGAATCTACAGTCATACTTAGACATGTAACCAATACATGTGACCCCATACGAATTGCAGAAGGAGTCATTACTGGATACATTCCGGGTGCTGCGAAGAGTACTTCTGGCTGACATCAAAGATTGAAACAATACTAATTTCATGAACTTTAATTGTACTTTGACTTAGGAATAGGGTCCATTCCTGTCATGGTATTAGAAACCGAAAGGATTTGGAGAAAACTGGAGATCAACCCGTCTATTGTCAGGTGGGTTGAAAACTTGCTCGCCAATAGAATGCACACAGTCAAAATAGGTGACTACCTCCACAACCAGACCTGTAACCAGTGGTGTTCCACAGGGACTGGTGGTGGGGTCCCTATTGTGTGGAATCTACTTCTTGGATGTACAGACTAAAACAAAAAGCCTATGGCTGACAAAGTTTGCTGATGATTGCAAAGTGGGTGCAGCCATCAAGTCCCCAAACAATGTCAATATCCTACAAGAGGGACTTACACAGACAAATGACTGGTGCCAAATTCATGGGCTAAAACTCACCTCAAAAAATGCATTATCATCCCTTTCGGCAAGGGTGACATCCCTGCAGATTACCACATTAATAACAGCACCCTAAACATGCAATCAGTGGTCAGAGATTTGAGCACACAGTTTGAGAGCATCCTTTCTTTTGACCACCCCATCTCCACAGTGGTAAGAAAGGCTTTCTAAGTTACCCACCTCATAAGTAAGGGCATTGCATCCAGATCAGAAGACGTTATAATGACCCTATACCCCTCACTCATCAGGCCAATAATAGAGTACAATGCTACTTTTAGTATGTACCTCACCAGGCACCTGCAGCAACTGGAAAGACCTCAAAGGTTTCTTAAAAAGAAAATTCAGGGTCTTCAGCATATGTTACATGTTGACAGACAAAAATCAATGTCACTATATTCTCTGGCTTACAGACTACTCAGAGGTGACCTCTGACTTGCATATAAAGCAATCTCAGATCCTGCTGTAATGGAAATGCTGCACATTTGTAAATCAAATGGTATAAGATACACTCACTAGGAAAACAAAAAGGTGAAACCAGCGACCAAACACAGCTTTATTAATCAGAAAAGTGTTTTCACCTATTGGATGTAGACTTCATCAGATGAAAAGGCAAACTACAATAATGCATTTTAAAATCCCCGCCAACCGCATGACAAATAGGAGGAAGAATAAATTTAAAAGGGACAAAAACATAAAAAAAAATCACATACTGTTAAAAATAAAAAAATGTAAATATATAAAAAGAATGTATATACACAAATTCTTGAATGTAAACATTTATAAATATCAATAATAAGACACATACATATAAACACATTTTCATCTATCATAAAATTTCATCTCCAACAAACTAGAAATACTAACAGAATCATTAAGACCTGAGGTAACCGTGGCATTCAAAAATATATGCCACCAAAAGCTCTCTTTCTTCCAGCAAAACTGACCATGGACCTCCCCTCAGATTTACATTTACCTTTTTCAAAAACAGATAATAAAAAATCATGTTGGTTACACTTAACCTAATGCTTATACAGGGCATTAGTGATTTTATGCCTTTTCATATCATAAATGTGTTCATAGATCCTTTGCTTAAATTTTCTCTCTGTTCATATAGTCTAGGGGGGTACATCTCAGGTCATTTACTCCCACATGGACTATGACTGAGTCATACTGGTACTTGTGGTCCAATGACCTGAGTGTGTGCATAATGTGGTGGATCCTAGCCCCTGATAAGCAACTGACTGTAACTTTCTCCTTACTCAGCCTGCCGGGAGGGGCATCAGTGTATCTCATGATGGAGTCTCCAATGATCAGAATGTTGGCTTGTGTGGTGGCGTGCCTTATGGGCTTAGAGGTAGAGGCTCCATGAGATGTGGCTCTACGTGTTGATGTGGGTGTTGGTTTGAAAAAGTGCATTTGGGGATGCTGAGGGTATTTGTTATGTGTAGTCCTTCTAGAAGGTATTTGTGGTTTAGGAAGGTTACATTTAACTTCCTTAGCATATGTGAGTCTATATGTCTGCTTTGAATTGTGTGTGATGGGTGCAGTGTGTGTACTACTGACAACCTTATTGACATTATGAGTACTTTTATATGAGAGCTTTGCCTCCAGTGACATTTTGTAAATACACCTCACATATACCATATCAGTTTTTTTTGAGAATTAAGTGGTTGTCAGTAAACATGAGGCAATTTCTACATTGCCTCAGGATGCCCATATCCACCAAACTGGTAACGGAGATAGTGGGAAAGTTCATATCCATGGCAGCACATACTTTTTTATTGATTAGATAGTTGGAGTGAAAATACTCCAGGAATACTCTGTCGCATATAGTCTACTCAGAGGCGATCTCTGCTTAACATACAAGGCCATGTCAAACCCAGAGCTGCTGGACATGCTACACTTAAAGAAATCTCAATCTCTCAGAGCCACACACTCCAGGGATCTAAACCTTGTCATCACAATGAACAAAATATGTCAAGCAGAGCGCCTCTTTGGCCCTCTTCAAAAGGAACCTTGATGACCGGATGGGAGAAAGGAAATGCACCCCGGGGATCACGTCAGTCACCCTGCTAGACAGGGGTCCAGGGAAGTAAATATTGTGGGAAGAAATAGTCAGGGAATTGTTATGGCTAGGCTTGTATAGGCCCTAGGGCCGATAGCCTAGCACCAACCTATGAACCTATGAATAAAAAGCAATGTCACTAATATTCGGTTTGCAACTCTGCAGACAATGCTTGTCAGTGCAAACTAGTTGTCCTGTGTGCAACTAGGCACTGGAGAAATTTCAATCATGCTTTTACAGGAAAAATGTCACTCAAGGTGTTGCTTGTACTGCAGATGTGTAGCACCTCCATCAGAGCTGGATTTGTGAGTGCCTTGCAGTTTAGGCATATGTCGCCCCTTAATAGCTGGTAGGAGACAGAGCAAAGGGATAGTGCTTTTGGTCTGTCTGCAAAGGACATGTTATCACCCTGTGTTTTCTTTGAGAGGAACCTCTGGGGTCAGTCCAACTGTTGTAAGAGCCTAGTCCCTTTAAATTTATTCTTCCTGCTATTGGTCATGCGGTTGGTGGAGATTTTAAAATGCATTATTATGGTTTGCCTTTTCATCTGATGAAGTCTACATTCATATGGTGTATTCTATTTGATTATTGGTCTAATCAGAGCTAAGTACATTATGACTATAACTTTCTTGGATCTAGGTGCCACACCTCTACTTATAAGCTGTGCCACATAGAATTACTTCCTCATCTCTGTGGACATGTTGTGGCCAAAGTTCAGGCTACTATTTCTCTGTGTATCCAGATCTCTCACCTCTGTCTCTACTCTTAAGGGTATGCTGTTAATTTTGTAATCTGCAGGGGTGTTTGACTTTCCAAAGGGTATGACAATGCGTTTTTTCACATTTACTTTTAGCCCATGGCTCTGGCACCAGTCATTTGCCTGATTTATACTCCCCTGAAGGATATCTACATCAGTGGGGGATTCAATGATTGCTCCCAACTTGCAGTACTTGGCAAATGTTGTCATCCAGTGGCCTTCTGCATTAACCTTGATTTCAGAGAAGTATACTCCAAAGAGAAGTGATCCCAGCACTAAGCCCTGTGGCACACCACTAGTAACTGGCCTCCTGCTGGATCTGGATTCCTGTCCAGCAGCCAACTGGCTATCCATTTGGTGATGTAGGTATTTATACCCAATTTTATGAGTTTATTTAGAATGCCTGAGTTTGGGATTGTGTAAAATGCCTTGGCCAGGTCTAGGTAGGCAGTATGCACTGTTTTACTCTCATCTGTGGCCTTAGTGACTTTTTCTAAAAATTCCTTCACATTTAGTAGTCATGACATGACCTTGACAAAGCCAAATTGAGTTGAGTCCAGTTTTGATGGTTTCCTATGTCATTATTTATAAGGTTCATGATTATTCATTTCATGGCCTTACATATAAGACTAGTCAAACTTACGGGCCTGTAATTACTTGGGTCAGTTGATGTCCCCTTTTGTGCAGAGGGATGACTGTTGCTGTCCCCTTGTCTATTGGAAGAAAGCCAGTCCACAAGCTGTTGTTAAATGCAGATCCCAATAGGGCTGATAGGTCCATATTCAAGCTGTTTTAAGAGGTAACCTGGTATGTCATCAGATTCAAATTGAAGCAGTGTTTTTAGTTTTAAAGAGCCCAGTGGCAACCTGTTCTTTAGTGGGGAAATGGTGGGGGGTAATTCTTGGGGAAGAACTGGGGGTGATGGAGAGATGAAATTTGAGCTGAATTTTCATCCAGTAGATTTGCCATATCTTCTGGCTGGGTATAGGTGATACCACTCCAACTAATTCCACACATTGTTGGGTGTTGCCCTTAAGATTGTGGTCATAACTGAAAAGTGCCGGTTATCTTAAGCTTTGAAGGTTATTTTTTCCTCAAAGTCTGCTTTCAGAGTCTTGACTAGTTCTCTGGTTCAGTTGTGTAGACTAATGAGGGACGTTTTGCTCTGTTATGCACTTTTCCTCTTACTTATTGACAGTATTTTATTTTCCTTTTATTGTACAACTTATTAATACCAAGAGCCCACTATGGTGGCATGGATTTGTGGTTCAACCTGGGATTATTTTGGTCCAGTGCTGTCATTTCTTTACAACTGTTTAAATGTTTGTACAATGCTCTTGTGTACACCTCTGCATAGGTTTCTGTGTTTTCTGGGGAGCTTGGAAACTAGCTATGCTATCACTTAATAGGAGGTAGTTTGTTGAAAAATTCTTAAAGTTTTTGAAGTTAGGTGGGGGGGGGGCTAGTTTTATCTTTATTTCAAGGGAGACTGCTTTGTAATCTGATCTTACCAGTGAGGACATCTCACTGGGGGGGAGGGTGTAGTGCTCACCCATATCTCGGAGTAGCATATCTAGCATATTTGTACCCTAGTGGGGGTGCCGACTAACTGCTCCAGATTATCTGAGTTTATAAACACAAGAAATATTTGGGGCTGCATGTCCATGGCCATGTATGCTTCCTAGTTAATGGAGTAGTAATTAAAATCACCCATGAGAATGTTATTGAGTTGGATGGTGACTGATTCTAGTAACTTCAGCTATGATATATGGGTTTCGTGGCTCAAGGTGGGGGACTTGTAGATAGCATGAATATGGTAATGGATGTTTCCCATGGTTAGTCAGACATGGGGAAGCTCAAGCATGTCATACTGTTTGACAAGCCTTGTGGTGTGCTTATCTTTTATGTAGATAGATACATCTCTGGCTTTTGCTCTTTCATGTTCAGTGGGTGCTCAGAATGTATGAAAGGCATTATAACCATGCACTACCACAGTTCTTTCCATAGCTTTGAAAAATGTTTCAGTAACTGCACAGATGTTAGCATTCTCCACGGTGAGGAGAACTTCTAGACAGGCAAGTTCTTGCTGGGACTCCTAGCACTGAGCAATAATACCTTTAGCTTATCCTGAGTAGCTTTTGCTATGTTGGAAGGTTTGTCTGTTTGTCAATACCTCAAAAAGGCGCTGTTTGGGTGGATAATGTTTTGACCAGTATCAGAAAGCCTAGTGGTGACAGGTGAAGACCATCCCTGGCAAAGCAGTGTGGCCTGTCAACCATGTCCTCCCAGGCTGACAAGTACTGGACTCTTTTAGAATGACACCAGTAGCTAAGCCAGTTTTTAAAGTCAATCATTTTCTGTTGATATTGTGGCACAATCTTTGGAAACAGCAGAATGCTGCTTCTGACACATATTCTGACAGCTCAATCATTTTTCTCTTCATACAGTCCAAGGAAGTACATCTCAGGTCATTCCCAACCAAATGGACAAGAGGGTAAGTGACCTGAGTGCTTGTGAGATCTAGTGGATCCTGGTCCCAGACAGGCAACCAAATTGTAACCTTTCTCTTATCCAGCATGGTAAGCGGGACATCAGTGTGTCTCAAAATGGTGTCTCCTATTACCAAAATATTGGGTTGTGGGGTGTTTTGGCTTATGGCTTGGTAGTTGAGAGACAATGAAATGTGACTTTATGTGTTATGATGGGAATTGTCTTGTTTGTGTGCATGCAGAGCTTCTGAGGAGTGTGCCTGAAAGGCCTTTGAGGTTTGGGTTATATGTGAGCACCTCCACATATGTAAGTCTATGTGTCTGGTCTTTTGCAGGTGTGGTGATTGGGGTGTGTGTGTGTGTCGCTAACAATCTGTTTCTTCCTTTTTGTGTCTGTATGTGAGAGTCTGGCCTCCAGTGTCAATGTGTAACTACATCTTACTCATACTGTATTTGTGTGTGTGAGAATTAACTGATTGTCAGTGTACATGGCTACATTGCCTCAGGATGCCCATGTCCACCAAGCTAGATTCAGAGAAAGCAGGAAAGTGCCTCTCCATGGCTGCAGGTGTCCTAATGTGTACTTTACAAGCGATAGGAAGGGAGGGTGCTTGCAACCAGTTGAGGGATGAGTGCTTAGTTTTGTGTAATCTGCAGCTACCTTATGCAGCAAAGCTGCCTAGTACCCAAACCAGATGTTCCTTGAGCAGTGGTAGTTCTCTGTGCTAAAATAATATAATGTAGACCTAGATAGTCCTAAATAAATGCATTTTTGCTGCTCACTGCACAGACTAGGTGCTCCATGAGTACTGTCGGACTGAGGTAAAGTTCTGAGGTAGTTTTTACAGGGAAATTTCAACTTTTGGTGATTGTGCATATACTGTACAAGGCACGACTAACCACCACTGCATGAAGAGCACCTGTGTACAAAAGCAAGGCTTGTATAGGATCAAAAAAGCAAGTTTTACACTAACTATGCCATAAAGCTAATCAAGTAAGCATGCAATGAGCTTTCTACCAGAAATTCCTACCTTAGATAGATGAAATCAGACCTCTCTGCCAAAAAAGCATGGACTTTGAACTTCTTAATGTAAAATGATTGGTTTGGAGCCCAAGTGTTAAGGAACCACAAACAGATGCCTAATACTAATTAAAATCACTAGATACAACAGCCTTTGCAGCACTTAAAAAATGCAAATTCAAAACTTTAAAGAAGTGGAAAAAACAATAAATAGCACATAAATATTTCACAGTATAATGAAAACAAAGCAAGTCCAAAATGATACTTAATTTTGTTTGTCTTACCAAGGATAGCTTCAGATGTTTGCAAAATCTCTCAAAGTCTTATCATCAAACTGAGCAGCTCTGAATAAATGAGCTTTGTTTGTTGTTAAGCATAACTGCTCCCACCACACCAATTATGCCTTAATGGCCACAATAAATTCCAGTGACAGTGATATATAGCGTTAATGAACCAACAATAATCCAATCAGTAAGCAGATCAGTACAATACAGCTCTAAGAATGTCCCTAATCATTAAAGTAGTTTTCTTCTTACTGAAACTATTCCTGATCCAGAGGCCTGTTAGGTACTTCTAACAAGGTAGATCAATCTAATGAAACAAAATATTTACTTACAAAAAGTCAAATAATTTACTTCAACAATCCAAAGATTAACCTAGTGTAAAACAGCTCTTAATTTTCTGTTATGGAGATAATCACAAGTTAGATTTCTTTGTTTAGTGTTTAGTAGAAGTGCTCCCATCACACTAATCAAGCGTTAATTGCCACACTAAATTCCAGGAACAGTGATATATAGCTTTAAGGAACCAACAATAATCCATTCAGTAAACAGATCAGTACAATACACTTCTAACTAGGCCTCTAATCATTAAGGTAGTTTCCCTTTCACAGGAACGGTGTTAGCATTTTGGGGCCCCCCAGCAAATGTTAAGCTGGGGGCACCTAGACACTTCCAGTTTAAGTATCACCCTGCCACTGCCACCCCCTCCTAAACAACCTTTTAGCCCATGCTAGAAAGTTATGAGTAGTACTCACAGACTGACCTGTAGCTACAATTCATTTATATTACAACAGGCCTGTTTATAACACTGTGTTGTCCCATCTCACAAACAGGGCATTCACTCTTACTGGCATTTAGCTGCAACATTGATATGTTACAACAACTCTGTATACAGGGCTGGACTTAGTGAAATGGCACCCTCACATACATACACACACACACACACACACACACACACACACACACACACACACACACACACACACACACACATCTGAGCAGAGTTGGTTTTAGAATGGGTATGATTGATGGCCGTGGCCACTACTAAGTCCATATAAAAATCCATTTATATAATCAGGGGTATGGGGGTCCATCAGACTCCAGAAGATGTTCTGCAATATCTTTTATGCCTTTCATTTTAAGTATGTTATTTGTTAGCTGTATTTTTACTGTTACCTAGACAAGGGTGTAGGGTTGGCATAATGGTTAAGGTCTTTACCTATCAAATACAAGTAAACAGGCTTAGATTTTGCCTTCAGGTTATTGGCTAGGTCTGCAGTAGTCTAGAGACTGATTGCCTAGTGTTTACCTATAAATCTATAACAGTAATATATGTTCTCCAGCATTATTGTGTTTATATGCACATATAAAAATCACTGAATTTTTTACACACACACACACACACACACACACACACACACACACACACACACACACACACACACACACACACACACACACACACACACACTGCATGTTCACTTTCAGGGAAAAGGGAGAATTCTGTATCACATACTGCATATTTTTGAGCTGCCAGGATTAACAACAGCACGTGGCTGGACACTGCCACACACACACACACACACACACACACACACACACACACACACACACACACACACACACACGCACACACACACACACGCACACACACACACACGCACACACGCACACACGCACACACGCACACACACACACACACACACGGAGAACACGCAGACTCCACATAGCCAAGAACTCAACCACTGCAAAGCACTCTGAGATGGCAGTTACTCATTGTACCACAGTGGCAATGAGCAGTTGTTTTCACACAACTTCTTCCTATCTAACAACCAAAGATAGCCTGCTATCATGTGTATCATCTATATTTGTGATGGTAAGTGAAAAATAATTGGCCAGCTGGTTTAAATACACTGTAACTATCCCCTACACATAATCATAATGGCAGTGTTAATGATGTTTGTGCTAGAAAGTTAAATAAATTATAGTCAGCTTGTACTGTTATACTGCAACACACATGCACACGCACACACACACACACACACACACACACACACACACACACACACACACACACACTGCAGTAATACTAATTTTGTACTTATTTCAACAATATCAATACATTGTGCAATACTGGTACTGTCATACTAGTTCAGTGACTGATATTTAGCAGTTGTCAAAGAGCATCAGGCGTAAGGCACTTTTATTTACCTCATTATAGAGTAATGCATACTAATCACTGTCCCTGATTTTACTTCCTAATTTTTCTCCATCCCTTGCAAAAAGTTTTATTTGCTGGTAAATCATTCAGGATTACAGACAGGGTAACCATATGAAATGTCAGGACCCACTAAACTGAGTCCAGAAACACTGAGACTGAGTATCCAAAAAAGCAGACTTATACATACTAAGTCTGAAATGACTATTTCCTTGAATATTCCCTTTTCTGAGAGGTATGATGATCTTAGAGGTGGTATATGTAAGTTCGGGGGTGTGGGGTACAGGGGGGCTTGCTCGACTGCAAAAGTCAGATTAAAGAAGAGCAATGTTTGACATTCTCTCTTCTCCTGGATTTTTGGTCTTTTTTTTTCAGTGTACCTACAATCGGTATTTTGAGTGCCAGTGTTTCAATAGGGAGCCTTGCATAGTATCTGATCTTCTGCCAGTATTTATAAAACTCTCAGAAAGAGAAAACCATCCCTGAAGACTAGAAGCATCAGTTATTCTTAAAATCCAAGGTGCACACTGAAATCTGTCACTTTGGACTGCTGATCGCTAGTGCTTACCTTGCTTGTGTTCAATCAGTGATTATCAGCTTTATCCTAACGTGGTCATATCACATCCCTGTTCAATTAAAGAGCACAATCAGAAAAATGAATGCATTTTTTTTTCTCTTCATTTTCCCCAACTAGCAGCAGTTTTTGTGGAGTTCCACACACAGTCAAGGATGATTAAAGGGGTGGTGCCTAAAGCTGCCTATGATGAGTTTTAGTGGACAGAGTGTCCACCAACAGGAAGGGCAGTATGTCAGTAGTAAAATATTTAATACAACTGTGATGCAGGTAACTTGACAAAACACAGTTACTATAACCAGAGATATCTTTGATTTTTAAAGGTGATATAAATAAGCATTATTGGTTTATTAAGTACGCAAGATTGCTCTACTAGCTTGTATCGCCTTGACACATATGTTGCAAAATATCAAAATACGATAACTTGCTGTGGTTGGGTCCCCCCTGCGACCGCAGGGTTCACTGGTGCCTAAAGCCTGCTATGCACTCACTGAAACTATTCCTGACCCAGAGGCCTGTTAGGCAGTTTTAACAAGGCAAATTCATCTAAAAAAGAAAAAAACACTTGACAAAAGTCAAATCAACAAGTGGTGATAACCAGAAACTAGATTTCTTTGTTTAGTATTTATTAGCAGAACAGCCCCCACCATTTCAATCAAGCCTTAAAGGAGATTTAAAACTTAGAAAATTGCTCACTGAGGTACCACTTAGTTCGCTGCTAGCAATGGTATGATAGGAAAATGTATGAGTGTCACATTTTAAAAGTGGCGCATAAAGGGTGGTAGCAGACTTCTGGTTGGCATTGGACACATATTCAACATATCCACATACAATGATAAGTACTAGGCATTTGTGTACAGTTAGGCTGAGCTATTGGTTAATGTGCCATATTTTGAGAACTTAAGCTGACGTTCGCCGATGGGATTCTGAAACGTATGCTAATGAACTTCATTAATTACGTATGGAATAAATGATACTTAATAGGTGTTTGTATTGAGCTAACCTCACTCTTGTGTTCAACTGCCTAACTGCACTTATCTAGAAAGTAAGCTATTATTAGCACAGCTGTTGTATTACATTTTTAAAATACAATGCTCCGTATCACTCTACTATGTTTATAGTGCTCTGCCTGAAACTTCTAACACATATTTCATGCATTTTTATTCTGAAACTTTCGCACATCAATATGTCAGTGACATGAAGGATGGGGCTGGACATCTCCAATATGTATGCATATGGATAGATGTTTATCATTAACAAGGAGGTTTTCCCCAAGTACACCTATAAGGTTCAAGGCAGCAGAAAGCACACCTGCACTACCAGGCTCTAACTCATTCCACACCTTTCGGCCCCAGAACTTGGACCGAAGCTCCAAAGGCTGTGGTGTTTCCATGGTCATAAAGGATGCGCACACCTCCAGACTGGTAGCCCAACATAACACATCAGAGATACTTCAGGTGCAGCTAACATTGGGTAAGACAGTGATTCAGGTCATAGCTTGCTATAGGTCCCCAGCAATGTCCCAAGACTCACACTCCACGTTCCTAAGCACATTGGAGAATATTAGGGTCCAACTTAACACTCTCATACTGTGCGACTTCAACTACCCCTCCATTAACTGGGAAAACTACTCATGTACCAGTACATTGCTCAACGTTTCCTGGAATTCATTAATTCAAATGCCCTGGACCAGCTCGTTCTTACCCCCACTAGAGGTAGCAAAATCCTTGACCTGGTCATTGCTAACATGGGTGATTGTTGCTCTACACCAATACTTAACTCCTCCCTGGTTAGATCCGACCACAAACTAATCAGCCTGGAAATCAACATCCCTCCCATCCACCCCCCCCCCCCCCACAAAGGTAACCGCCATGATAAACTTCTCCAAAGCTAACTCAGGGCTCCTAAAAATAGAGGTGGCTAACTTCATGGCACCCATGCAAATGGAGAAGAGTTGCATGACTACCAAATCATACACCAATGCACTGTACAAACACATATACAAATGCATGAATCTTGCCATACCCAATAGAACCAAGATGTTCTCCTCCAAAAAAGGAAGCCAATCCGGTGGTCTCCTGCCATAAACAAACTCTACAACAGAAGGAGGAAACTCATGCAGAATAAGGTGAAGTCCCAAGACTGGAAAAACTCCCTTATCAGCCTCAACAAAAAGTTGAGATCCCTCATCAAATCCTCTAAAGCTAGCTATGAAAACAGAATTGCAGCAGATAGTAAAGACCACCACAAGTCCTCCTATAGTTATGTAAAGAATCTCCATGGCAATACCCAGATTTGCTCTGAGCTACTGCACAATGGTACCTCCTATATCAAGCCAACAGATATTGCCAATATACTGACTGACAGATTCAGTGCCAACTTTACCCCTTTCCCCTCCAAAGGACCAATCACAATACCATTAACTTGCCAGGCACCCAATATTACTGCTGCATAGGTTAAAACAGCACTGTCCAAGGCCAAGAATACAGCTTCCATGGGACCTGACAATATCTCTGACTGTGTTCTACATGAACTACAGAGTGAACTGGCACCTCACCTGTGTGCCATGTTCAATCACAGCCTCACCTCAGGCTTTGTCCCTACGGAATGGTGTACTGCTACAGTCATCCCTCTCCACAAAGGAGGAGTGACTACAGACCCTGGGAACTATCGCTGCATTAGCCTGATGAGTCTGATATCAAAGCTATGGAACACATCTCCTACTGTGGTGGTGCTGCAGTAGCATTGTCTCCTCACAGTAAGATGTTGTCCTGTTCGATTCTCAGCTAAAGTGTCTTCTGTGTGGAGCCATGCGTGAATGGGCATACCTTCGTTGAAGGTTGTGTGTCAGGGCTGGCAACTCGGCACGTAAAAATCTACTGCCAATCATTAGCGGACTGGAGTTCCACTGTGGCGACCCCTAACCTGGAAAAGCCGAAAGACACAACAACAACATAGGGACTCTCCAAACTCTGGATCCCACACAGTTTGGTTTTGCGAAGGGTAAATCATGCCTGCTCAACTTGGTCAATTTCTTTGAGTTAGTCGCTATAGCTGTGGATGATGGAAAGTGGTTCATACAGCCTACCTTGATCTCGCCAAGGTGTTTGATATCATTCCCCATTTAGGAATCATAGAAAAGCTCACTAAGCTAGGCATCAACCCCTATATCACTAGGTGGGTTGCAAACTGGCTCACAGATAGAACCCACGGTGTGAAAGTAGCAGACTGCAAGTCAAGACTGCTGACCAGTTACTAGTGGAGTCCCACAGGGATCAGTCCTGGGTCCTCTCCTGTTTGGTATCTACTTCTCTGAAGTCCAGGATGCCAACAAAAAGGGTCTATGGCTGACAATGTTTGCAGACGTTTGTAAGTTGGGAGCTATTATTATCACCCCAAGTGATGTTGACATCCTACAGAAAGACCTCACTGAGACCAACGACTAGTGTCAGAACCATGCCCTTAAACTCAATGCCAAAAAATGTGTCGTCATCCCCTTTGGGAAAAACCTGATTCCCATGAATTACCACATCGATGGTAGTCCACTGAACAAAGAAGTTTTTATAAGAGATCTGGGAACACAGGTTGACAGCAGCCACTCTTTTGACCACCACATTGCCATTGTGGTCAGAAAGTCCTATGTGGCACATCTCATTACTAAGGGTTTTTCATCCAGGAAGAAAGAGGTCAATGTCTCCCTCTACTCTTCCCTCATTAGGCCGATCATCGAGTACAATGCCCCATTTGGCATGTACCTCACTAGACACCTGCAACAACTGGAGAGGCCACAAAAGTACCTCACAAAGAGGATCCTAGGCCTTAAACAAAAATTCCAACTATTCTCTGTCTCATATCGCCTACTTAGAGGTAATCTCTGTTTGACGTACAAAGCCATGTCTGATCCAGCTCTGTTAGAAATGCTACATCTAAAGTAATCCCAATCCCTCCACACCACAAGCTCCATTGACCTGAACCTCATTACCACACTCAACAAAACGTGCTGGAGGGACAAGTTCATAACCCAGAGACTGCCCTTGCTATGGAATAGACTTCCCATACATGACAGAGCACCTCACTGGTCCTCTTCAAGAGAAACCTTGATGAGTGGATGGGAAATAGAAAATTTATCCCGGGCATCACTCCAGTGGCTCTACTCGACAGAGGCACTGGGAACTAAGGTCGGGTGGCACGATGTCAGGGTAATTCTATGGGCTAGATTTGTAAAGGCTCCAGGGCTATTAGCCTAGTGCACACCTAGAAACTAAGAACCTATAAGCCAGCCAGCAGTGGTAAACTGCAAATATGAATGAACTCTATCGATATCTATCGATAATGTGTGTCACTGTTATGTCTTTGGTAGTGTTTGCTAATAATTATGATTTATGGGGATGCCCACAAATTCTACCATCAGTCTAATTTGCTGGTATTCACTGATGCCTACTCCTACAGTGGAAGCTAGTACATCATCCAATGGGAATGGAGGAACCTCAGGATGGCTTAGCATGCCACTTGCTTGTTTTTGTTGTTTTCACATCTGGCTATGTCCTCAGAACTGTTCATTTTCATAAGCTGATCTTGTTTTGCCTTGTTTTTTTTTAGCATGTACGCATTCGTATATCGAACATATACTAAATGTTACATTTGTGACAATCTTTGTCACTGACTACATTGATATCTGTGACTCATCCCACATGGTTGATGTAGATTTGGTAGTTAAGTTGGTTGTGCATGTAACTGTTACAATGCCATTTTTGTACTACTGAAGTTGTGGTGCAGTGGTTATGTGATTGGCCTTACATATCAAAATAGTCACTGAACTGGGTTCTAATCTCATATATGATGTAACCTAAGTGATGGGATGGATTAATTGTAGTGCACATGTATGCTAATGAGGTTAAGACATATGATCAGCAATTATGATATGTTCCTTATGCTTATCTGTACGTGATGGTAATATAGATGGCATAGATTGTTTTGCACAGCAGCGCACTGTATATAAGAAGCTTTACATTGACATAGTGGTGAAGGTTGCTCTGCCAATATGTGCATCTCCTGTACAACATCTGATATGTGCATATCACCCTTTTTTCAGATGTCAAGCCATAATAGGCTTCATCATTTTTCTCCCGGGGAAAGCAAGATCATCACTGAGGCTCTGTGGCATCATGGCTGAAATTTCCTGAGATAGATAGGCAATACTGTGCAGAGACAAGAAGTGTGGAGGGACATTACAGATATGATCAACAATGTGGGTGGAAACTATTCCATAGATGCCTGCCAGTACTGATGCTATGACAGACTCCACTTGTAAGAGAGGGACAAAAATGTCACTGGAGGTGGGTCACCTTTGCCTCCCCTGGATGACATAACAATATTTCTGGCCTCCCACCATAACACCTGCAGAAATCGTCATATTTCTGGGGGAGGTACTAGGGCAGATTTTCCAGGATGTACAAATATGCCCAACATTCCCAAACACAGTAGCATAATCCAATTGTCATTCAAGAGCATTCATTCCAACATCTTATCTTTTATGGTTTAAGACTGTCACAGCAGCAGAACTAAGTTGCGTACACCGAAACATTCCAAATGCAGACACAATAAGTGTTGCAGTATGAAACATTACCTGCAGAATTTGTAGATAGCAATGTCAGCACCATGCGCACTGTTATGTCTTTCAATTGCATTGGCCCATCAACATCAGACTGCCATCAACAATCATCATCTAGTAAGGCAGTTGACTTGGTTGCTATAGTGCAGTACTATTCAACACAATTGTGATCTTTACGATTAATTTTGGTTTGTTCCCTTGAACAGGAACACCATCATTAGAACACCATTGACCCTTGTTATGCAAGTGCCTCTTTAGTCCGTTTGTGTGATCATTACCCTTTGCTTGCTGTTGTGACTGAAGTATATCCTCACATGTTGTCTGTGTCCCACTTTAACTTACAGGTTCAATTTTACATCAGATGCTACGTCCCCAGCCAGGGAGGACAGACCTGATTAGGCAGTTCACATGGTTGCTAGAGTGTATACTGTTTAGCACAACTATGATTTTTATGATTAATATCAGTTTGTTTCCTTGCACAGGCACATCATTGTCATCAGGGACACCACTGTCAGTCATAACGTAAATCTACTTTAACATGCAGGTTCAGTTTTATGTCATATGATATGTTCCCCAAACAGGAAGGATAGACCTGCTAAGCTAGTCTATATGGTTGCTATAGTGTAATAATATTAACTGCAGCTGTGACCTTCATGACTAATGTGGTCTTGTTCACCTGCCTAGGTTAGTTACACTCTGTAAAAAGTTGCTGCCCATGAAGTATGTCTATATCTTATGTGCTGTCTGTTATACATGATTTTCAATGGCACATGTATGTGTTTACTACTGACTTGCTGTGCATGTGTCTCTTTTTAAATGCCAATGGCATTTCAAACCTTACCACCAGTGGAGGAGTCAGAGGAGGACATGTCTGGTATGTCATTATGGACATTTGTTTCCACATTGTCTTTCATATTTATATGTTATGTGACTGACTTCATGTAGCTCTGCTCCACAGGCCCCTGCACCACCCACAGCCACGGCTACCTGGTAAGATCACATCACCATAATTATCCATTGCAATTAGGTAGTTTTACAATAGTATCAGATACATCCTGCCTCATTTGACTTATGAAAATGTATTATATAACATGTCTCATCTATCTGTATTTGCAGAATGTCCACTTTCTGTCTCCCACAGTAGCCTGTCCTCTGATCCAAAGGTGAGATGTGATGTTCCTCACTGATAGTATGGCCAATAGCACACAGAGCACTGCATTTGGTTCACTGTCCATCCCACAAGGGGGTAGTCAGGTGTGTCATGGTGTAGCCTCTGATAGGGGGGATATTGAGGCCAGTCATACTGGTCATGTGAGGGCATACACACTGACTAACATGTGTTACTCACAGGTGTACGTATCTTGTCATAGGAATGACGGAATGACAATAGCTGGAAATGCACAGGAACACGAGATGGATGCACATCTACAGGCCCTATGCACACATGGCACACTTATCCTTGAAAGGGGGTAAAGCAAACAAGGACTTCCATGACCAGAAATGGCAGGGACTGGTACAGGACATCGATGCAGTGAGTGGCCATGATAGGGCAATACTGCAAGTACCTAAAATGGTGGTATAGGTCATACGTGTGTCAGATGTGGAAATCATGAGAACTGTCTGGATGGCATTCAGACATTTTGTATATAGTACCATGCACACTGCACACCAACTGTCATTTGGAGTGGAAGCCATTTTGGTTGATATACTAGACTGCATATGAAGCTGGAGGGGCCTTAATAACAATATGGGTGAAGTCACTGGTCCCCAGGACCTAAATAAAATGCCTGCATAGTGGTGGTTATCTCCTCTACTGTGCATAGAATCCAAATATTCTCCATTAAATAGTGCAGCATCACATCAAGGTACTGCTGTGAGTTTCTGCTGCCTGGAAAACTTCTAATGTGTCCCGTGCTGTATAGTGAAAGGATCCAGTAACAAGGATGGTTAATGCTATAGAAACATTCATGTCCACTGTCATAAACATTCCACTCATCCCATTTGAATCCATGTGAGGATGGAACATGTGTAACAAATCTCATATGGTGTCTTTGTTCACGGGGTAGGGGTCTACCATGCCTTAGCCATTTAGGTGATGCTAGGTCAGCCTCTAGTGGGATCTTCTGCTATGCAGAAGGTGGCAATGAGCAACACTGTGGCTACTGGCTTTGAAATTGGACATTAATACCAGCTGTCCAGTTAATTCAGATGCTACTCTTAGTACTGTAGCAACAAGTGATAATCCTGTACACCAAAAATTCTGGGTGCAAAAAATAGCCGATCATCATGCCATATGATACTAATATTATGTTTCTGAATCATGCCAACATATTTGATTTCATCAGTTTCCTATGCAATGAGTCTCATTACCATATCATTATGCAGTGTATTAATACATGATGTATACTGCACTATTTATCCTGTAGCATGATTACACTATATATGTGTCTGAATCACTTCATCCTTGTGCATTGCTGTATGCCACACTATTTTCTGTAAGCACTGTGCTTTGTTTCTGAATGTACTCACATTAGTTTTTATCTATTTAATGAATAAACTTCATCAGATTTTGTTTCCTCCCATAGAGTTTATATTACTACTTGTTTATTTATTTATTGATATTTGATTACTGGTAAAACTCTAGTGAGTAGGAGTCCATTTTCAGTGGAGGCCCAAGGAGAAAAGCTCCAAAATAATGCAAAACATTTTAAGAACAATAATTTTACAAAATAATTACACCAAATTAGATACAATATGAAAACATTGGTTAAGACTAGATACAAGTTATATGAAGGTGATTTAATATTTAAAGACATTTTAGCCAGTTTAAAGAGAAATTAAAGGTAAATTAGTATAATACACACAGGAATTGCAAAATGAAGTGAGAGAAAAGCAGGCTTATGGTATATTCAGAGAGAAAGTTGTGGATAGAAATTGATAGAAGTAAAGAAGTTAGTGAAGAAGGGAAAGTAAAGTGATGTAAGGTATGAATAGGTATTACCTACTCTCGTGTTTTGAGGGAATAGACCAAAAAATGCCAGGGTACAGTTAATTATGCTTTGGAGTGAAAAAGAATAGTACCATAGTCATAAAATCAGAAACACTTTTATTACTTTTTTCCCAAAATACTTTTTAACTTGAAAGTACTGTAGATAGTCATGCTGTTTGTGATGTATACCTGATCATATTCACAATGCCAAGTTTAAAACAGGCAAGCTGTATTTCTGTCTGTCATTTATTTGCTATATCATTGAAACCCAAAAAGACTTAGTCACATTGCAGGAAGATTTGTCCCAAATAAACAGCTACTACCAAAATCATGAACTGCAACTAAATGCCAAAGAATGCATTATTGCATCCTTTGGGATGTAATCTACCACAGGGAACTACCACATTGAAAATATGCCACTAAGAATAAACCCAGTTGTTCCAGGATTTGGGAACTCACGTGGACAGTGAACTAGGTTTTGACTAACGCATCTGTTGTTGTAAGAAAGTTCTTCTATATTGCATAGCTTATAAACAAATGGATTATTTTGAGATCTAGCCATGTCATTGTCCCCTTTACTCAGCTCTCATTAGGCCAATTAATAAATATAATGCCACCTTTGGCATTTATCTGTCCAGACACATGGATCAACTGGAATGCCCACACAGATACCTTACGGAAAGGATACAAAACCTAAACAACATGTCCTACATGGACTGACTCAAATCCCTGTCACTATACTCATTATTCTACAGACTGCTAAGTGGTGACCTGTGTCTGGCATGCAAAGCATCCTCCAACCCAATACTGATGGATTTATTACCTATCAGCAAGTCAGTTGGCATCAGAAATACTTGGTCTAGGGATCTAAGCCTCTCCTGCAACATCAACAGAATGTTTTGGAGATACAGGTATATTTTGCAGAGGATCCACATAAAACAAAGTTTATCCCTGTCCAGCTTCAACTTAGATCTATGGATGGAAACAGGAAATTTACACTAGGACTACTCCCTGTACTATTAATTTACAGATGCAGCTTCTAAATGATTTATCCCATGTGTGTGTTCCCTCAGTTATTCTCATTAGGAGTAATATATAATTATCAATCATGGGAATGGTAAAACCAGCCTATATTCAAATGGGACAGGTTATTTCAAGTACAAAAAGGGAAACTGGCTAGGCTTAAATGGCCTGCATGTACTTCTTTATGAACCTACAAACCTATTTTCCTTATAATAGGGTTTACAATATTAGCCGATCATTTCAAGCTTTTAGAAATTGGTAGTTAGTGATTTCAGCTGATGCTACAGTGACTGCTGCTGTTAATAACAGAAACTTTATCAGTTTTTAACTTTTTCATGAAATACTGTTTATCAGTCAAAATGGACTGCTGTACAATCATGCTTCTTTTCCTAAACTGGCCTGCTTTTATATTTTATGAGTTGCTAGTACTGTCAAGTCCATTGTAGCTTCTTAAAACTGTATCTCTAAAGTAGGATATAATTACAGCATTTAACATAACGCTGCCTAATAACACATTTTCACTTGCTGATTGCAGTTAATAAGCACAATAAAATCATTGCTTTGAGTTTCCTTTGAGAGTGCAGAGTGACTTTGCTGTAATCTGCCTCAGACCCAGGCAGGTCACATTGGCTGCCTTAAAAGCAAAGGCAGAGCTCCTTAACACTATTGTATTGTTTCCTTCAATATGAAAAAAAGCTACTTTTAGTCTACAAGACTCCTATAAAATTCATTTTATGTCCTGTTTAAAAAGGTTGACATAGAATAAAACATAACGCCCCTTTACTCTGCCTCCTGCAATTACATTTCCGCAGGAAGAAGAAGAAATTAGAAACCAGATAATGTAGCCTTAAATCATTGCTTTTAGCTGTCACTTCTAGTGTCTGAAACCAAAGCTTCTGTAACATGGCCTTTATATTGTATTTTGTGGGACAAATCAAACAACACAGTACATTTAATCTCTCCTTAGTGAACAGGGTTCTGACGGGCTACACAAAAACTGATGAATTTACATACCTTTAAACTAACCAGCAAACCATATGAAAACTTTAAGGACAATTTAGGGAAACATAATAAACAGTGAAAGAACTAATTGTACCGATGTCCAACTCAGTATAAAGAGTGCCAGCATACTTGACATGTACTGTGGTTCATTGTTTCTATAACTAAATAAAAATGATTCAACTGTCTCATAGGAAACTGAGTCATTCAGGAGGGATCACCTAGCAGCTATCTCGAGAAAATCATAACAGACTATCTTCAGATTTAGAGTCTGTACACTTTTGACCTTAGAGATGACGCAGGACACTATCATTAAATAGCAACATACTACAGCATTAAATATTTTTATTTGCTTCAGTTTTGAAACTACTTCTTCTCATCCCTGCTTTTTCTAATTGTAAATATAAAAAGTATAATTCAGAGAAGTTCATTTAAAAAAGAAAAAATAAATGGGAGTACATGCTGTCGCATTCTCTTAACAAAATACAAGTGAGTCTACCTAAAGTCATTATGATTCAGACCCTGCTGGCCTGTTGGCACTAATAGAAAGGTTCCATATGTTATCCCTTAGTTTATGTCATCATGCAGGATATGAAAAGAAGGGAGGAGCATGAAGTAGGACTTTACCAGCAACTTGTCTCTAATACAAAATACTACATCATATAAACTGCCGTTAATCAAATGTATGCTCTGCAACTCAAGATGGCTGACTAAATTCTCATTTGATTTCTTGTGATGAGGAGAAACTGAAGAGATTAATCTCCCGAGGTAGTAAAGACTTTAATTTAAGAGCAATGAAGATGAAATTTCATGAACCCCTGTAAGGGGAAATATTGAATACTTAATTGAATAAATACTAGATAAGATAATGAGCTCTCTGAACAGGCTGGATAGGGATACCCGATACTGCAACCATTGCTTTTCCAGCATCCAGACCAGTACACATAATAGGCTTAAAAGGTACTGCTGGAAATTTGCAGGATTAAAATACGTTTCAAGATGACATTATTCAGGTATGAGATATATGCATAGAACAACTATGACGTATAAAAGAAACTATGGGTGATATGCATGGATGAACTAATAGAACAACTATGACGTATAAAATAAACTATGGCTGACTTACACAACTGAACAAGGAGATCTAATCTGCACAAAGTAGGTGACCCAGAACACATAACAGATTAGGACACAAGTCATTCCTTCCCAGACAGAATTCTCACCGTGTTTTAACCAACACACATATTGATTGAATCATTCAAAGTGTGGGGAAATCTAGTAAGGAAAGGGAAAGACTAAGGCATATAACAGAAGACAGAAAACATAAGACTAAGACAAAAGCTTCTTATGCTAAAACCCAGTTCTCTTGCTGCTGATTATCTTCCAAATTAATTTCTAAAACTGGCTGCTGTCATTCTCTCCTATCCAATATCTAGTTTAATCAACCGCTCTATCTTAGAACAGTATGTCCCTATACCTAGGTTCATAGGTAGGTACCAGGCTATTGGCCCTAAGGCCTATACAAGCCTAGCCAAAAATGTACCCTGGCTTTCGCCACCAAAGAAAATTATTTTCCTGTCCCCCTGTCAAGCAGAACCACAGATGTGATCCCCGGGGTGAATTTCCTATTACTCATCCAATCATCAAGATTTTTCTTGAAGAGTGCTAATGAGGAGCTCTGTTTGACATAGATAGGTAGTCTGCTCCAGAGTATGGGAAGTCTCTGGAACAGGAATCTATCCCTCCAGCATGTTCTGTTTGTTGTAGTGACAAGGTTTAGGTCCCTAGAGTGTGTAGCTCGGAGGGATTGGGATTTCTTTAAGTGGAGCATGTCCAACAGATCTGGGTTTGACAAAGCTTTGTATGTTAGGCAGATCTCACCTCTGAGTAGGTGATAAGTGATGAAGTAAAGCTGGAGTTTTTTGAGTCAGTCTGCATAGGGCATATGTTTGAGGCCAGTAATCCTTTTTGTGAGGTATTTCTGCAGCCTTTCTAGTTGTTGTCGATGTCTTGTCTGGTACATACCAAAAGGGGCATTGTACTCTATAATGGGTCTAATGAATGATGAGTAGACAGGAACAATGACCTTTTTTTTTCTGAATGAGAAACCTTTTGTGATGAGGTGTGCCACGTAGAAGGATTTCCTGACTACTGGGGTGATGTGATTATCAAAGGAGAGACTACTGTCCACCTGTGTCCCAAGGTCTCTTATCACACTTTCGGTGTTAAGTAGACTACCACCTATGTGGTAGTTCATGGGTAAAGAGTTTTTACCAAAGGAGATGACAATGCACTTTTTGGCATTAAGCTTGAGACCATAGCTTTGACACCAGGCATCTGTCTCAGTGAGGCACTTTTGTAGGATATCCACATCATTAGGAGTTTTTATTATGGCTCCTAGTTTGCAGTCATCTGTGAACTTAGTTAGCCAAAGACCTTCTGTGTTAGCCTGTAATTCAGAGAAGCAGATACCAAACAGGAGAGGACCCAGGACTGAACCCTGTGGTACTCCACTTGTCACTGGTCTGAAGTCTAATTTGGAGTCTGCTACTTTCACAGTGTGGGTTCTGTCAGTAAGCCATTTGGCAACCCATCTTGTGACATGGGGATTTATACCTAGCTTAGTGAGTTTATCTATAATTCCAGAGTGGGGGATGGTGTCAAACAACTTGGCGAGATCTAGATAGGCTGTGTGAACCACCTTACCAGCATCTATGGCTTTGGTGACTGCTTCAAGGAAGTTTATCAGGTTTAGGAGACATGATCTGCCTTTTTACAAACCCAAACTGTGTGGGGTCCAGAGTTTGGAGATCTCCAATGTCTTTGTTTATGAGTTCCATGATGATACATTCCATGGCCTTGCAGACCAGGCTTGTCAGGCAAATGGGGCGGTAGTTCCAGGGGTCTGTTGTGGCTCCCCCTTTGTGGAGTAAGATAACCATTGTGGTGCGCCATTCAATGGGCACAAAGCCTGAGATGAGGCTATGATTGAACATGGTACTTAGGTGGGGTGTCAGTTCATTCTATAGTTTGTGTAGAAGGCAGCCTGGGATGTTGTCAGGTCCCATGGATGCTGTGTTCTTGGCTTTGGAGAGTGAGGTTTTTACCTGTGCAGCCATGATTACAGGAACTTTGAATTCTTCTGGTATAAAGATGGGCCCTTTAGGGGGTGAGACGGGGGTAAAGTTAGCACTGAACCTATCTGCCAGGATGTTGGCAATATCAGTTGGTTCTGTATATTTAGTGTCATTGTGCTGTAACTCAGAGCAGATCTGAGTGTTGCCATTGAGATTCTTGATATAGCTATAGAATGCTTTGTGGTTGTCTGTAGAATCAGTGGTAATTTTGTTTTCATAACTAGCTTTAGAGGATTTTATGAGGGATCTCAGCTTCTTACTGAGGCTGATGAGGGAGTTCCTCCATTCGTGGGATTTTACTCTTTTTTTGCAACAGTTTCATTCTTCTGATGTAGAGTTTGTTTATGGCAGTGGACCACCAGATTGGCTTCCTTTTTTTCGAGGATAGGATCTTGGTTCTGTTAGGGATAGCATGATCCATGCACTCATGTAAGTGCTTATAAAGTGCATTTGTGTAGGATTCAGCAGTTGTACCTCTATTGTCCATCTGCATGGGTGTCATGAAGTTTGCCACGTCTGTCTTAAGCGTGAAGTTGGCTTTGGAGAAATATTTTATGGTTGTTTGCTAATGGGTATGGGATCGGGATGTGGATGTCTAGGGCGATTAGCTTGTGGTCAGATCTGACCAACAAGGGGTTGACCTCTGGTGTGAAACACTGGTCACCCATGTTGGTGATGACCAGGTCTAGGATATTGCTGCCCCTGGTGGGTATGTTGATAAGTTGATCCAAGGCATTGGAATTCATGAATTCCAGAAAACATTGAGCAAAAGAGATGGTACACGAGTAGTTTTCCCAGTTAATGGTGGGGTAGTTGAAATCACCCATTATTAGGATGTTGGGTTGTACCTTAATATTTTCCACTGTATCAAGAAAAGAGGAGTGGGAATCCTGGGGCATGATGGTGGGGGTGGGGGGGGTGGGGTCTGTAGCAAGATACAATCTTCATTGCGGTTTTGCCCAGAGTTAGTTGAACTTGGATAATCTCAGATGCATTATGCTGAGCAAATAACTTGGAGGTTTGGATATCCTTGATGAATATGGACACGCCTCCACCTTTAGTGTTTTGGTCCAGGTTTGGTGGCCAAAAGGTGTGGCATGAATTATAGCCTTGTAACGCAGAGCTGCTCTCTTGAGCTTTGAACCAGGTCTCTGTCACTGCACAAGATGTCAATGTTCTCCATTTTAAGGAGTGCCTCAAGTGAGTTCATTTTGAGGTATAAACTTCTAGCATTGAGTAGCATTACCCTAAGATTTTGCTTGCTTGTAGCTGTTATGGTGGTGTATTTGTCATTTGAACCTTGCCTAAAAAAGGCACTATAGGGGTGGCAGGAGCCTTTGCCAGTATCCGGAATCCCAAGGTCCACAGGTGGAGGCCATCTCTGGCAAAGCATCGTGGTCTATTGATCATGTCATCCCAGGCAGACAGATACTGGTCTGATGAAGTTAACACTTGTTTAATGAAAGCGTTCACATTTTATTTGTTTTTCTTGTGGATTTTTAAAATTAAATACACCTTTGGTTTATCATCATCTGAGTGATTTGTGCCTGTGAAACTCTGTCTGCCAGCATTTTTATTTATTTAGTTTGCTTTGCTGCTTCTTTTTTTGAGTTACTGGATTCCCTTAGAATGACACCAGACGCTTAGCCAATAGTTGAAGTCAATCATTTTGTCCTTGTACTGTGGTATCATTCTGGGTGATGGCAGGATGCTACTCAGGGCTAGGGTCATACCTGCCTGGGCTACAAGATCAGAGAGCTCCTCCATGTCTCTTTTCATGTACTCCAGGGAGGTATGTCTCAGGTCATTCACACCAACATGGACAATGACAGAGCCATATCTGTACTTGTTGTGGAGTGGCCTGAGTGCGTGTGTTATGTGGCGGATCTTGGCACCTGACAGGCAGCTGACAGTAACCTTCACCTTGTTAAGCCTGGTGAGTGGAACATCAGTGTGCCTGACTATAGAGTCACCTATGACTAGAGTGTTGGGTACGTTATGCCTTATGGGCTGTAGCTGAGTGGCACACTGAGTATGTGCGCTATGTGTCATTTGGGTTGTGTTGGGGGTGTAGGTTGCTTGCATTTCTGCTTTGGAGGTCTCAGTTGTTTGGGCAGATTTTTACTGAGAGCCTCCACAAATGTAGGCATGTGTTTTCTGCTTGTCTGTGTGTGTTTTGGTGGTATAGGTTTTGAGGGACTATGTGATGAGTGTGGTGTGGTGCAAGTGTTTTCCTTCTCCTCTTGACTGTCTAGTCCAGTCTTCAGTGAAGAGAGCTTTGTTTCCAGTTTGGCTATATAAGTGCATCTCTCACAGGTCATAGTGTTGGGTGGTAGGAGGAGAGGGTTGTCTGTGTACATGAGGCAATTGCAGCATTTTCCCAAGATGCCCAGATTCATCAGGTAGGCAGGAGAAAACACTGGGAGCTGACCCTTAGACATTCCTGGATAGGTGCTTATTTATTAAGTACTAAAAACTGTTTTCCTCTAGACAAGTGAGGAAAGTTGAGTGCTGTAGTAATTTGTAGCTTATTTAGTGCTTACGAGTTCTGAACAAGTGCTGAGCTCAAAGAAACAGATTTGAGTGCTAAATCTAAAAAGCAGGCTATTTGCAAGGGAAAATTTGAAGAGCAGACTTTATGGTGTCAGGAATAGTTTAAGCCTAGTTAAGTGTGGGGGGGGGGGGCTCAGGAGCTTACAAACAGTCCTGGATACAGCAAATCTGTATCTGCACAAGACTTGTTACAGGAAGGGGGGGGGGAGCAAGCTTAGAATTTTTTTTCAGTAACATTTTTTTTTCAGTAAAGTGGAAATGGAGAAAGCTGGAACAGAAGTTAATTCAAGGTTAAGAATCTGAGTGGGATGGCCTTCACAAATGTTCTCTATTAGATTGAATGAACTAATGACACTAGACTGGGAAGAGTGTCACAGATCAAATATACAGTATGGGCGGGCAACTGCAAAGCCACCATGTATAAGACCACCACAACACTAGGGAAAGTGGGTGGGAAACTATTACAGTTACTAGCTGTAGCCACTAAATGAAAGTTTTAAACAGATCAAGGAGCAAGCAGACTCTAGAGAATGCTTTTAACTGCAAACAGACTAGATTAGAACACAGAAACCTCAAAAAATCAAAAATGCACAGAAAAGCTCAGACAGAGCACTCACAAACAGAAAATACAACTCTCAGTATGAAAAACAGTTTACAGTTAAGTAATTCAGTAAACATGCAATTAGAGTAATGAAACAATATCTAGCAATGAAAAATACAGTTAAAATAGTATGAAACAGTACATAAATGCAGTGAAACAGTAAAAAAAGCTTTATGACAGTGCAAAATGTAGTAGATTAACTGTATAGCACAATTATAAGCATTTCAGAAGTGCAGTTCAGAGAAATAAGTGTAAGAAATAACTTATCCTGCTTTTAGAATCTTAAGGAATTTCTGCTTCGTTTCAGAAATGAAATACCATCCACAGCCTGATAAATACAAACACAAACTTTTCAAGAGACAGTGTTTATATACCAGTAAGGATGGAAGAGTTAGAAGATCAAATTACTACTCAGTCCTATTAGCCCCTGCTATTACCCAATCACTCACACTACAGAAGGTCAGGAGGCCTTGTTACTCTCAATAATAACGAAGACAGATTATCAGCAGAAAATGGCTGCCAGAAACACAGGAAACTCAAACAAAACTACCAGGCCTGGACAACAGCAGATCTTTATCAAGATTATGCCACCTGTGCAGTACACAGAAACCTCGCTTTAAATACATAGAAAGAACACTCACAAAGAGAAAATACAAGTCTCAGTATGAAAAAGCAGTTTACAATTTAGTAATTAAATAAAATGCAATTATAGTAATGCACACTATTACAGTTCCTAGCTGTAGCCACAAAATGAAAGTTTTAAACAGATCAAGGAGCAAGCAGACTCTAGAGAATGCTTTTAACTGCAAACAGACTAGATTAGAACATAGAAACATCAAAAAATCAAAAATACACAGAAAAGCTTGGATAGAACACTCACAAACAGAAAATACAACTCTTGGTATGAAAAAGCAGTTTACAGTTAAGTAATTCAGTAACCATGCAATTAGAGTAATGAAACAGTATATAGCAATGAAAAATACAGTTAAAACAGTATAAAACAGTACACAAATGCAGTAGAACAGTAAAAAAAGCTTTATAACAGTGCAAAATGTAGTAGATTAACTGCATAGCACAATTATAAGAATTTCAGAAGTGCAGTTCAGTGAAATAAGTGTAAGAAATAACTTATCCTGCTCTTGGAATCTTAAGGAATTTCTGCTTAGTTTCAGTAATGAAATATCATCCACAGCCTGATAAATACAACATCACATATTATTCCCATACACAAAGGTTCCTCTACTAACTTCTCTAACTACCGACCCATTAGCCAAGATCCTAGAGAAATGCATTCATCAACAACTTCTTGACTACTGCCTTAGAAACCACCTTTAATCCAACTCACAACATGGTTTCCTTCCTAAACACAGTACTAATACTGCTCTATTTAGTTTCGCTAATACTGTAAACCATCTCAAAAATAAAGGTCAACTAATCTCCTCTGTCTTATTTGACATGTCTAAAGCTTTCGATACGGTATCACACCAAATTCTTCTAAACAAGCGTGCAGAATATAACCTCAGCCTAACATCCCTTAACTGGTTTCATAGCTACCTTTCCAAATGACAGCAGTCTACCAAATGGGAAAATAAACTTTCCCTTCTTCTACCATTCTCTATTGGAGTACCCCAAGGATCCATACTTGGGCCCCTACTCTTTATCTTATTTACCAATAACCTCACTTCCTCTACCCAACTTGCCTGCATTATTCAATATGCTAATGACACCTCTCTTATCTGCTCTGCCCCTACATTTCAGAAACTCCAAAATAAAACACAAAAATCTCTACAACACATTGAAAGCTATGCTCTAACCACCAGATGATACTTAACCATAACAAAACTAAGCTGATGTATTTTGCTTTCAATAAAACCATAAATATTAAACCCTCAATCTCCATCTTCACCTCTAATAGTACAAAAATTGAACCAGTTAGTCAAACTAAATTACTTGGTGTAACTATAGATGTTTGTCTAAAATTTGATAAACACATATCCCTGACAATTAAAAAAGTTCACTTCAAACTTGGCTCACAGTACAGGGCTAAACCTTTCCTAACCAACAACACCAGACTTACTACTGCTAAACTACACTTATTATCTACCCTCTTTTGTTGCTCCCAAATCTTTATCAACTTGTGCCAAACCGACTTAAACAATCCAGAAAATTGCTATAACAAAATAGGTAAATTTGCTGTTAATTTACCCCATAAGTCTCACCACTGTTATGCACTTCATCAACGCAAATTGTTTGAACTGCCTAGCCTATTATATTTCAACAGACTTACCACTGTTCATAATATAATCTACAAACCCAACAATTGTCCTGCACTCATTGATTTAATTCAGCATAACTATAGTACTACACCCCTTAGATCATCTGACAAATTAATTCTTAAGGTAACTAAATATAATAACTGCTATGGAGACTCCCTCTATTCCATCAAAATAGCCATAACCTGGAACTCTCTCCCCCAACACATTCTAAAAAGCCCAGACACTCGCATGTTCAAACTACTACTAAAAGAACACTTTACTAAACACTGGCTATGCTCTTGTACTATCCCAGGATAATTCTTAATATCTGCTGTTACCTTCCCTATATATATATATATATATATATATATATATATATATATATATATATATATATATGTGTGTGTGTGTGTGTAAAACAGAATATATACTCTTTCACCTTTATAACTCCTGCTCATATGAGTTGCTCTCCTTTATACTTTTACTGTATAAATACACTTATTTCATTCTAGTTTTTTGTATATATTGTAAAGTATTATATGTTTTTAACTGAAGATATATATTATGTTAATTATTTATTTTCGAATCTCACTATGCTATTAATAATTATTGTATTTACTCTGTTGTAACATTTATTAATGTTTTTCTATGTGTATTTTTTGTTTGGAGATTTTTTTTTTCTCCCCAGGTCTCCTCTGAAAATGGGCTACCTTGCCCAGTAGGACATTGCCCGGTTAACAAAGTAAAGAAATAAATAGATAAAAATAAATAAAAATATCTTAGTGTACCCACATTTTAACATGTGAAATATTAGCTGCTATGAAGTCTGCTGCAAAGTAAGTGCATACTCTTTAGCAGATGGAAGCAAAAATCTTCCAAGATTACTTGGTGCACTCTTATGTGAAGTGGAATGTATTTCAAGGGGTTAAAAGTAAAAAAAAAACATGTTAGCACAATACTCTACATGACCAGACTTTTAGTTATTTAGTGTGGCCAAAGGTAAGAAATTGAGGAGCCACATGACACAAGAAACCCTGCATAGGATCCTGGGTTTTGGCTGGGCATGTGAAACCATGGCCCATGATGAGAGTCAAGTCCAATAAAGAGAATACATGGAAGTCTCAGAATAAACATCATTTTCAAATGGAGAAAAAAAATGAGAGAACATTGGATTAGGTAACTAGAATTGGGGGGGGGGTTGAGTGGAGCAGAGATCCTTACTACTGCATAGTCAGAGAGGATACAGACTATAAAGATATAGGAACGGATAACACCATCAACAGTAGCAGGAGCAAAGACTAACTGAGGTCAAGGAATTCAGTTAAGAAAGTATGAAGAGATAAAAACAGGAAGAAATATGTTTTTACATAAGATATATCAACTTAAGCATGCATTTGAGGTAGACTGGATAGTGACTGGTGGCAAAAGCCAAAAGAACATCAAGGTAAGCAGAAATATACAGGCAAAGGAGTACTTTGATATACTGACACTACCAAAAGTGGAATGACTCATCTGGGTTCATAGATTGTACTACATAAATGGTATGTTATTTAATAGCAAAAGAATGTTAGTATGTGCTTTCTCCATGGGCCTCCCAGAAAAAGGATCCATAATAGGATCACAGGATCATAAGATGTTATTAGGCTAATGGCCCTGGGGCCCTTACAAGCCTTTATCCCCAAAAAGAACCCTCAGTCAGCACCTTTTGCCCCTGTCAGTGAGGGATACAAGTGGAACCTCTGGGACAAATTTGTGTTTTCCCATCTACTCATCAATGTTGCACTTGAAGAGGGTCAGTGAGGTACTTTGTTTGACGTGTATGGGAAGTCTGTTCCAGAGATGGGGCAGCCTCTGCGAGACAAACCTGTCTCTCCAGCAAGTTTTGTTGATGTCGCATATTATATTTAGGCCTTTCAAGTGGGTAATGCACGAGGAGTTAGACTTATGGATATGGAGCATCTATATTAGGGCAGGGTCTGATATTGTCTTGTAGGCGAGACACAGATCACCTCTGAGCAATCTGTATGATATAGAGTAGAGTGACAGTAATTTGATCCTGTCCACATGCGACAGGTTTTGGAGGCCATGGATTCTCTTTATGAGGTATTTCCGTGGCCTTTCCAGTTTGTGCCAATGTTTGGAGAGTACATACCAAAAGGTCATTATACTCAATTATTGGTTTAATGAGGAAGGAGTATAGAGAGGTAATAACCTCCTTTTTTCTGGATGTAATTCCTTTACTTATGAGATGAAACAAGTAAAAGGCTTTTCTGAGCACTGCCACTATGTGATGGTCAAATGTGAGATTGTTATCAACCTGAGAACTCAGGTCTCTCACTACAGGTTGTGTGCTTAGGGGGTTGCCGTTGATGTGGTAATCAGGAAGGGCTCTGCTTTTGCCAAATGGTATGATGATACATTTTTTTCATTTAGCTTGAGGCCATGCATTTGAACCAGCCATTAGTTGCTGTGAGACCCTCTTGCAGTATGTAAACATCATTTGGGGAGTCAGTGGTAGCTCTCAACTTACAGTCATTTGGAAACTTGGTCAGCCGCAGGCCTTTTGTCTTTGCCTGGACCTCTGAGAAGTAGATAACAGTAGGGGTCCCAGAACAGATCCCTGGGGAACTCCGCTAGTGACAGGTCTGCTATCAGAGGTGGAGGCACCTATTTTGAACTTCAGGGTCCTGTTGGTGAGCCAGTTGGCCACCCACCTGATGAGACAGGAATTTACACCAAGCTGTGTTAGCATCTTGATGATGCCCAAGTGGGAGATTGTGTCAAAAGCCTTGGCCAAGTCAAGGTACGCTGTATGTACTGACTTTCCCTCATCCAGGGCCTTAGTGAAGGTCTCAAAGAAGTCATCCAGTTTCAACAGGAAAGATTTGCCCTTGACGAATCTGAACTGGGTGGGGTCAAGTGCTTGGAAATTGCCTCCTTGTTTATGAGATCCATGATAATACACTCCATGGCTTTATAGATCAGACTTGTCAAGCTAATGAGGTGACAGTTTCCAGGGTCAGTAGTGGCACCCCCTTTGTGCAAGGGGATGAGAATGGCAGTTCTCCACTCTGCTGTAATGAAACCTGTACTTAGGCTGTGGTTGAAAAGGGTACTTAATGATGAAGCTAGTTCTTGCTGGAGATGGTGCAGAATACAGCCTGGGATACTATCAGGTCCCATGTAAGCTGTGTTCTTTGCCTTGGATAGGGCCTTTTACACTTGATCTATGGAGATATGAGGGTCAAATATTGGGGATTTGAAATGGGCCTTGGGGGGACAGAGCATGTGAAACATGCGCTGAACATGTCTGCTATTAGGTTGGCTAAGTCAACAAGATAAGTGTAAGTGATACTTGTTAAGTACTAATTTGGAACAAACATGGGCCTTGCCATGGATGTAACTGAAGAAGGCTCTGTGGTTTCCCTTTGCTTCAGAGGCGAGTTTTGATTCATAATTGGCTTTGGAGGTTTTCACCAGTAATAGGGAAGGACATTGATTTTCCATTTTTTTTTAAATTCTGTAAAATTCTAGAATGTAGACTGCCCCAGTGGTTGAAAAACAATACATTTCATGAAACTGGCAGTGCTGTCATGCAAAAATTCAACATCAGCTGTTTACATCCTTTAATGAATTAGACATCTAATATGTGGACCCTGCAACTGTTATAATCCTCACTTCAAGAGACATAATGAAGTGTCCTTCCAAAAACAATTGAAATAAAATAAAACAAAACAATTTATTATCTGTAGAATGCAACCTCTAGGTGCCTGGATCACTCATGGACACTGCTTATCCTGTATCTGCTATCCTTTCACATCAAGGGTCATGAGAAGACTGCAGCATTCTATATAATATCCCTCTGAGGCTCCTACAGAACTCACATGTAGCTACATTTAGCACAAAATATATTTTAACCCTTGGACTTACTTAATCTGCTTAACTCTGCTACTAACTTTCATTACAAAAATCAAAACTTGAACAATGTTATAACAAAGTTGTTAAATTTGCAACAAATACCCCTTTCAGAACCCACCACTGTATAGTAGTAAAAAGTCTGTGTTGGTTAGAACTACTACATGAATGAGCTACTCATCAACTAACATATTCACAAGCTATTGCCATCTATAAAATTATCTAGAATCCATCTGCTAGTCCAGCACTAAATAACATTCTACACAACTATGTTCCCAGTTGGTCATTACAATCCAATGACCAAAAACCTCTGTTTGTTAACAAATGTATCAAATCTGCTGTGCATTGTCTGTACTCATACCATGTTGCTACGGCTTGGAACTCCTAATCTGTATCCATCAGTTCAACACCATCCCTCCCATCCTTCAAAACCATTCTGAATGATTTCCTAGCCAAAAGATGGGTCTCTTCCTTTTCAATGCCAGGATAAAATATATTCCTAAATGTGAACAAATAACCTATTCATACCTTACATCACCTAACTCTCCCTTCTTCACTCACTTCCTTAATTCTATCAGTTTCTCTCCCATGGCTTTCCCTCTAAATATACTATAAGCCTGCTCTTCTCTCACTTCATATTGCAATTCTTGTTTGTATTACATTAACTTACATTTAATTTCTTTATAAACTGTCTACAATTTCTGTAGTTATTAAATCATTATCATATAACTTGCTTCTGTTTTTAACCAGTGTTTTCATATTATGTCTAATTTGATGTAATTATAGGTTCATAGGTTCATAGGATGATACTAGGCTATTAGCCCAGAGACCCTTATAAGCCAAGTCAAGAATTTCTACCATGTTCCCACAAAGTCAACACCTGTTTTCCCTGTCTAGCAGGGACACAGGTGGGAGCCAAGGTTTGTATTTTCTGGTTCCCATCCAGTCATCCAGGTTCCTTTTAAAAGGGCTAGAGAGGTACTCTGCTTAACATGGAGAGGGAGTCTATTCCACAGATGGGGGAGTCTCTGGGACACAAATCTATCTTGCCAACAAGTTCTATTAATGTCACATACCAGGTTGAAACCTTGCTTGAAGGTTACCTGAGTGGATTTTGACTTATGTATATGTAGTAACTCCACCATGGCTGGGTTTGAGATGGCCTTGTATGGCATACAAAGGTCATCTCTGAGCAGTCTGTATGAGACTGAGTAGAGGGACAGGGCTTCTAGCCTATCTGTATAGGACAAGTGTTTGAGACCCCAGATTTTCCTGGTCAGGAACCTCTGTGGTCTCTCTAGCTGCTGCATGTGCTTGGCAAGGTACATGCTAAAGGGGACATAGTACTCGATAAAGGGTCTGATAAGGGAGGAGTACATGGATGTTATGATCTCCTTGTTCCTGGATGAAACATCCTTACTTATGAGGTGGGCCATGTAGAAAGCCTTCTGTACAACAGAGGCAACATGGTGGTCTAGTCAGGTTGCTATCAACCTGGGTGCCCAAGTCCCTCACAACTGATTGTGTGCTTAGCACATTGTTATTAATGTGATAATTAAGGGATAATGATGCATTTCTTGGCATTCAGTTTGAGGCCATTCTCCTGGCACCAGTCTTTAGTTTGGGTAAGCCACCCTTGGAGGATGTTCACATCACTAGGTAAATTTAAGAAATCACCCAGCTTGCAGTCATCTGTAAACTTGGTCAGCGACAGACCACTGGTTTTGGCTTGTACCTCAGAAAAGTATATCCTATAAAGTAGAGGCCTCAAGACTGATCCTTGGGGTACACCTCTCATTACAGGTCTACTACTAGATGTGGCTTTCCCTATTTTGACTAAGTGGGTTCTGTCAGTTAGCCAGTTAGCTACCCATCTGGTAACATATGGGTTAATGCCTAGCTGGGAGAGTTTATCTATTATGCCTGAGTGGTGAATAGTGTTGAAGGCTTTGGCTAGGACATGGTAGGTGGTGTGCTCCATCTTCCCCTCATCCATGGCTTTGATGACTGTTTTGAAGAAGTTGACCAAGTTTAATAGGCATGATCTCCCTTTGACAAAACCAAATTATGTGTGGTCAAGAATTTGGAGGTTGCCCTTATCCTTGTTTATAAGGTCCATAAGAATGTGTTCCATGGCCTTGCAGATCAGGCTAGTTAGGCTGATGGGCCTATAATTGCCTGGGTCAGTGAATGCTCCACTTTTGTGTAGAAGGATGACCGTGGCTGTCCTCCATTCAGCTGGGATGAAGCCTGTGCTCAGGATTTGGTTGAATAGGGTGCCTAAAGGAGCTGAGAACTCATGCCTGAGTTAATGTAGAATGCACCCAGGGATGTTGTCGGGTCCAATGGAAACATATTTTTTGTCTTTGAAAGGGCATTAAAGACCTGCTCCCTGTTGATGAGGGGAGGGGGTCAGGTGCTGGGGATGTCTTGGTTTATTGATGGGGGGGACAGAGTGGTGAAGTTTTCACTGAACCTGTCTGCCAGCAGGTTGGCTATATCTATGGCATTTGTTTATGTGATGTTTTTGATCACTACTTCAGAGCAGATCTGAGCTTTACCTGTGTGATTGCAGATGTATGTGAAGAAGGTCTTGTGATTGTCCTTAGTGGATGTGACCAATCTGGACTTGAAGTTAGTCTTAGAGGATTTTGTCAATGACCTTATTTGCTTGTTCAGACAAAGGAGAAATTTCTTCCAACTCAGCACCTTTTCCTTCTTGGTCCTAGACAGCAATGTTTTCCTTTTATTATAGAGTTCATTTATTGCTGTTGTCCACCAGACAGGTTTACTCTTCCTTGAGGAAGATGATTTGGTCCTGTCAGGTATTGCTGAGTCCATGTAGCTATGTAGGTGCTCATATAGGTTTTTTGGTGTAGGCTTGGACATTAATGCTAGTTCCAACTGAATGGATGGTGGTTGTGAAGCTGCTTATTCCTGCTCTCAGGAGATTGTAGTCAGCTTTGGAAAATGTTTTTGTTTAACCTGACAAGTGTGGGTCAGGAGAGATGATGACTTTGAAAGCGATTGTTTGATAGTCAGATCTTATCAAGCAGAATGACACTGTAGGGGTGCTACAGTGGCTACTCATGTTAGTTATTACTAGGTCCAAAATATTTTCACCTCTCGTGGGGGTGTTGACCAGCTGATCCAGTACATTTGCACTGATGAAGTCAAAGAATTTCTGAGCATTCATGTTTGGGCTAAAATAGGTCTTCCACTCTATGGATGGGTAGTTAAAGTCACACAGGATCAGGGTAGAAGGTTGAATCTTCATGGATTCAAGTAAGTCCAGATAGGTAGAGTGGGTGTCCTGAGTCATGGTTGGGGGTCTGTAGCTAGATTTGAATAGGTGTTTTGTCAACAGTTAACTGCATTGGGGTGTGTCCTGTGTGTCATACCTTTTGACCAGCTTGGAGGTGTGTATGTCTTTGATAAATATTGAAACTCTACCTCCTTTGCTTTATAGCCCTCCATTTGGGGTCTGAAAGTATGGCAGGATGAGTAACCTGGTAAGGCTGGGGTGCTCTCCACAGCTTTGAACCAGGTTTCAGTGACTGCACAAATGTCAGCATCCTCCAGGGTGAGGAATCCTTGCAATGAGTGCAGTTTCATGCTAAGACTCCTAGCATTTAACTGCATGACCTTTAAATTTCATTTAGAAAAATTTTAATGTTGGTAATTTTGTGCTCATGACTTTGCCTAAAAAAGGCACTATGGGGGAGGCAAGAGCCTTTGCCAGAAGCCTAAAGCCCAAGGAGACAGATGAGGATCATCCCTGGCAAAACATTGTGGTCTGTCAGTCATGTCCTCCCAGGCTGTCAGGTACTGGATCCCCTTGGAATGACACCAGAAACTAAGCCATTTGTTAAAGTCAATCATTTTCTGTTTGTATTGAGGCATCATTATAGGTGATGGTAGGATGCTGCTTAAGGCTAGGGACATACCTGCCTGGGACACATATTTAATGAGCTCAATCATCTCTGTCTTCATATAGTCCAGAGAGGTACGCCTCAAGTCATACACAGAGTCATAACAATACCTCTTGTTTGTTGTTAAGAGACTTGAGTGTGTGCATGATATGGCAGATTGGAGCACCTAACAAGGAACTTACCATGACTTTCTCCTTGTCTAGTCTAGTGCAGGGCACATCTGTGTGTCTCACAATACAGTCTCCTATGATTAGTATGCTAGGTTTGTGGCTGGGCCTTATTGGCTGTGAGACACAGAGACACAGGCATGTGTACTATGTGTGGTGCTTGCTGCTGTGGGTTATGATGTGCTTGTGAGTTTTTGCTTCGGAGGTCTCTTTTGTTTAGGTATGTTTTTATTGAGAGCCTTTACATATGTAGGAGTGTGTTCTACAGGTGTAGATGGTGTTAGAGGTGTGGAGTTTGTTGTGCTTGCGCAGACAACCTTCTTAGGGTCAAATGTATTGGCTTGTGACTGAGACAGCAAGGATTCTAGTTTCTTAATGTAATGGCATCTCTCACATATTGTGTTCCTAGATGGTAGTAGTAGAGGGTTGTCTGTGTACATATGGCATTTGCTACACTATCTCAGGATGCCCATATCACCCAGAATAGCAGGAGAAACCATAGGAAATTATCTGCCCATGGTTGTCAGAATCTGTGAAAGAGAGGTCAAGGATACTAGAGGGGATACTATCTGCGGAGAATACCTATAGGTGTGAGTAGGCCTGGATAAAAGTAATACAGTAGCAGCAGGCGAGGGCCTCACTTGCACAGGAGTGCTGGTAAGGGAAACAAATGCAACTGAGATACCTTGCAAAGGGCTAAAACAGCACAGCAGCAGTGCACAGCATGCAACAAACACAAATCTGTGCAAATGCGGGGTTTAAATACCAGAAAAATGAAAGTAAAATAGAAACACTGGAATTGACCAATCAACCCTTGTTCCTGATCTTAGCTAAACACCCTATGCCAGACCAGCTCCAACCAGTTCACTTACTCCCACTAAGTGCAGGCACGCCTAGTTCCAACACAAGATGGCATAGCAGGAGCACAGGAATCACACAAACAGATCTGGATATAGCAAAACCTGTAACCAAACTATGCTAAAGATATTTAAACTCTCTTTAGGTCGATTTAGCACAGGAGAGAAGACATACACTTAAATATAACAGTAACAAACAAGAGCAAACTGATTTAAACAAATTAACCAATAAAAAAAATCTCAGAACTGAGCCCTGTTCCAGCATCATTCAATCAGATGAGTTCTAACTGCACACTCCTACCACTAGGGTGCAGGGGAACCTCTCCATAAAAAGATGGCCTGGATTAATGCTCATGTTATACAAATAGAGCTAGATTCAGCAAGTTTGAATCTAGTCTATGTTACAGCAAACAAAGTACACCAATTTCAGAAAGAAACAGTTCAAATAATCAGGTACAATAAGCCTTCAGTCTGCAATTCCCAGCTCAGTAGGGGAGAATCTACCCTCTCCTCCCACAATAGTATAGACCACAAACCTTCTTAATGTAAAATAATTGGCCTGAAGCCCAAGTGCTTAAACCAGAACTAAGGCACTTTTAGAATAACAGAAACATTAAGCCTTCAACCAGCAATTCCCAATTTAAAAGGATTTAGGTTGCCTCTCCTGCCACAAGAGTGTAGACCACAAACCTTCCTAATGTAAAACAACTGGCCTGAAGTCCAAGTGCTTAAACCAAAAGGCTTAAACCAACAGTTACAATTTAATCAGGCTACTAAAAAGCAGTAATAAATGCAGCAGGATAAATGCAATTGAATACTTTTAAAAACAAGCAGCAAAAGTAAAATAAAGTAATAAATTAGGAAGAGACACAAATACAGTAAAAGCAGATGAATAAAGTACAATTTTTTTCTTTCTTTCTTAAGTTTAAATGGGAAGGGAGGAGACATGATAATTCAAGTTTGAGAAACTAAGGGGGGGTGGGCCTTCCCAAATGATCTCTCTCTACCCAGTAGAATGAGCTGATGTGATGGGGCTGGGAGGAATGTCAAAAATGAGATTTACAGTTGGGGCAGGCAACTCAAAGGCTGCCAAATTTAAGAACACAACAAGAACTAGGTGGGTGAGAGGGAGAAAATGCAGCCACAGATCAGCAACATTCAGAGCAAACAGGAGGGACACAAACACTCCAGCTAAATACAGATATTTCTAAACATAAGAGCAATGCTGTTTCTCAGCTCCTCCTGCTAAGCCGCTATTCACAATTTGCAAATAAATTCTTTGGCAGCTTTTTTTCACTGATAACAAAAAAAAATGTGCCACATGTAGAAAAAAACTCCAGAACCACAAATGCAAAGTCCACGTCAGCCCAGGCACCAGGTTAAGAATCAGATCCAAGTTTATTAAAACCAAAAACAAGGCTAAAATAATAAAAGCAAGATTAAAGTTCCAAAATAAGTTGAGCACTTTCGTCCTACTCTGGACTTCCTCAGAACATAAATCACAGTTGATACCAATACTCTATATATAGTCAACCTCATAGTAATTAAGCAATTAACTAATAAACTGGTAAGGTAACTCCAGCAACATTTAAAGGGACTCCAAGTAGTTCAATAAATCAGCATTTTATTTCAAGAAACAGATGGGCTGTATGCAAACGTATAACAAAACCTATAATCATGAGTAGATATTCACGTTAATATTCTATTTTTTTATTTATTTCATTTGTTAAAAAGTATGTGTAAAACTATGTGTCTGTTCAAAATAACTCAATTACTTGGGCAAGAGCAACAAGCTAATTTTTGTTTGTACCAGCAAGTTGTTATAGAAAACAAAAGTGTTCTTACAGTGGGTTTAAAATAAGTTCAGAGTTTGGCAGCTCTCATTTTTAACACAGAGTTTATAGAGACATAGTCATTCAAACCTAGTTTTTGGCTAGCGTCCAACCTAAATTGCCAAAGGAACTCTTTGTATTCCAGTTTGTTTTCCCATGCCCTCCCTCTGGTATTCTGTGGGACTATTTCTAATATCCCAACAATAAATTTCTGAAAACCTGCACAAGTCGTTGAATGTCAGTATAAGGTGTTGTTAGTGTTTGCTTTTCATAAATTCTTCTCGCTAACTTAGTAGTTGCATAGTGCCATGTAAACCAAACCCATTGAATTACAGTCACCTTTTTTGAAAACTATTTTGTTCCATGCGTGTTACCCAGGGTAATTTCTTTACAGTCCATGAAAAAACGGCAGTAGTTACAAGTGCCACATTTTGTGGTACCTAATTTCAATTTTTGTGTACCCCTTTCCAACTTTCCTTTAATGTTAGAATAAACTTTATATATGAAAGTAGGTTTGTTGCCCAAGTGTGTGTTTAATTCTCCATCCATTTTCAGTATCGCCCAGTTGTGGTTAATTATCTGCTTCACCCTACTGGTTGGATTATCAAATGTGACGGTCATCCCTTGGTGAAATCTATCTTCCTTGAGGTCATAAGGTGACCTCATGTTTTTCTTCTGGTCAGGTTTTCCCAGGATACACTCAAATCTTGTGTTCCTGTTTTCCTCCACCTGAGTCCTTAGGGATCTCAGGAGGTCAGTTGGCTACCCTCTGTCCAGAAACATCAACATCATTCTATCAAGTTCTTTCTCCAAGAGTTTCCCATCAGAAACCATCCTGGCCACCCTGATGTAATGCCCCTTTACCAGATTTTTCTTGCAATGTAAAGGGTGATTACTTGTGTAATATAAATAACTGTTTGAAAATGTGCCTTCCCTAAAAATCCCGGTCACTAATTCCCATTGGTCAATTAAAAGTGCAACATCAAAAAATGTATATTGCTGCGGTGGTGATTGTACATAAACCTCAGAAAGTTAGTGGTGCTCATAAGATATTCCACAAAAGAGTCTATCTCCTTGGAATCTGTCTTCCAAATAAAAAACATGTCATCCAAGTAACGTGTGTAGAATGACCAGTGGCATCTTAAATCTGGGTTAATTACAAATTTCTACTCCCAAGCCAACATGACTATGTTAGCAAAAATGGGGGAACATGTTGCACCCATTGCTACCCCACTCACTTGTTTGTAGTATTCCCTTTCAAAAAAAAAAGTTATTTTTAAAGTACCATTTCCATCAACTACACCAGAAAAATGCTTCAGTTCGTTCAAGGGGATGATGCTCTAAAAAGGGTTTTCTCAAACCAATCAAGGTATATGTCATGGGGAATAGTGAAAAAAAGATCCACCACATCTACTGTGAGAAAACTGGTACAATCTTTAATAAGATCATTATTAAGCTTAACTAAAATCTCCAAGGAGTCACTTAAGATATTGGAATGGGAGTTCAATACCCTTTTCAATTTCCTGTCTATATATACTGCCAAAGGATAAGTCTTAGAACCATGACCTGCTACAATCAGCCTGTAAGGTGGATCTAAGACATCTTTATGTACCCTTGGAATCCTGAACAAAGTTGGTATCTCTCTTACAGACACACTCCCACCATTTCCTACTACACACCCATTGCATTTAAACTTGCCCCAGTACAGTATTTACTCCCTTGTAGCACACCATCAAAAACACTAAAACTTCAAAGAATTCTAAATATTCACTCTCGTCATCTCAATATTACTCTTCATGGATTCATCAAGCCTAATCCAGACCCCATCCCCCTCTTTTGATTCCTCATTAATGCACAATATCTATGAAATAAAGCAAATCAAATTAATGTCTTAAACTCCCAATACAACCCACACATCATTGCAATTACAGGATCATGGACAAAAACAGAGAACCCCTCAATCCACCATTTTTCCAAACTAGATGACAGACCATGATTGCAAATTGGCAAAGAAATACTTTTCAAATCTCAGCTTAATAAGCAAATCTTAGCTCAGGCTAATACCACTACTAAACCCCTATCAAATTAGATCCTTCTCATCTTACTCTCAAAACATAATAAACCTCTCCATCTAGAAGTAGCCTACTCTCTCCCTTCATCCACAGAAAATTTCAAAACACTCATACAAAGCATTGCAGTCACCAAACAAGCATACAATTTCCTTATTATTGTTGACTTCAATCTAATTGACTTAGTGCCAACCACAATGATTTTCCATACCTTCTCAATGAGTACCAGTCTTCAGCAGCTATTAGTTATTCCACCCACCCAAATCCAAAAGCCAACACCACTCTCTTTTAGATCTCATTATCACTGGCAACCCATCCCTAGTTTCAGATATAACTGTCCACTCTCCATCTATTAGAGACTACTACCAAATCAGCTTTCACTTACATTGCTTCTATTAAAACATCTCCCACATGTAATCATTTTACAGCCAAATTAGATAGCAGTATAAAAAAACTCAAATCCAGCCTTGACTCCCTTAATGGGTCATGGCTGCCAAAACACTGACCCTAAAGAATCTACAAGACAAATGTTTCCCACTAATAAAGCGGATTTACAAAACCAAAAACAACGATTGGTTAACCAAATAAATAAATAAATACAATCACATTTAAAGCTTAGGGATGATGCCTGGCATTCAGTGAAAGCCAACACAAATGCTGTTACAATAAAACAAAAACTTTGGTTCAGTTTAGAAACATTTGAAACCACACAATAAGGAGACATAAGACACAGATTATGAAATCGAAACAAAACTCTCTAATCCATTTCCCCAAAAATTCTGGAAGAGGTTAATCAACTCAGAGACAGAAACAAAGCAACATCTCACAAAGCATGAACTACTTTCTCAGCCTCGGATTTCCTTTCAAAATTCAATAAAGTATCTCCAATCCAAGCTGTCATAGCTAACTCACCCCCTTCCCCAGAACTCTATTCTGCTTCATATAAAATACATATTACCAGTCATTGATTACAGTTTGCCTGGATCAGATGGCATCCATCCACGGTGTATCTATTTCTGTAGGGAATAAATCACAGTGCCTCTTCAACACAGGTATAAAATCTTTGCCTAACATAGAATATCATGCCAGGCATTTGGAAATTTGCTATAATAAACCTTATACAAAAAGAGCCCAGCCCTACTAAATTCATACATCAGCTGCCTTTGTTTATCCTTCCCACCCTTTCAAAATGTTGGAGAAAATCATACACACCCAAATTATATAAAGCATAAAAGGAAAATACAACATTGGTTTTGGTCTGGTCAAAGTTCCCAAACAGCTCTATGGTCATCTTAATAGACAAGGCATTTGATCTGGTAAATCACAACGTAACACACCACCTGCTTGAGATTAGCATTACCCCAGATGCCCTCCAATGGTTCAAACATTATCTGTCAAACCTATACTTCCAAGATAAAATTATCTCCTCCCTCTCTCCCTTAGTGAACCTTAAAGAAATTATTCCACAAAGGTCTATACTGTACTTGCCCTTCCAATACTTTCCAGATATATTAAAAATTCCCACTGGATCTATCTCGCTTTCCACTCATACTTTATGCAGATTGCATGGTGTTCCAATAAATTCCTTATATTGCTACAAAAAGAACTACAATATGACTTTCTGTCTCTGATTCACTGGATCACAAAAAACAATCTTAGACTCAACTCATCCAGAACAAAACAAAAGAAAAAAATGCTTTTTAGGACCAAGCATAAACTGATCAAATTTAACCTGCACAACAAATCAACAATCACAATAATAAACAAAATTAATTTATTGTAAAGTATTTGTAAATGATCCTTCATGTTTATAACTGTATTCCATCATTCCACATTCTTCATATGTCTTTTTAATTGTAAAATGTGCATATGTCTTTTTTTTTCCTCTGGCTGAACCAGAAATTGGTCATTTGTGGTCAGTGCTCTATCTTGATTACCAAATTTAACTGAGTAAATGAATGAATGAATAAATGTCAGACAATCAAATGGGCCCTCCACACCCTGAAATAATATTTTCTAGGGAGGAAATATATCCTTGTTATAAATTATGCGACCCTTCAATGGCTGTATAGACATACAGAAAGACAGTATAGCTAAACTATTACTTTGCGGATTGATCTTCCACCCTACAACTTCAAGATAAACTGTCATCGAGGCCATTATCAGCTCAATGCAAATATGTTGTCTTAGATGCACAGCACATTAACTAGGCCTGTAAGTGATGGTCCTGAGCTGGGATAACATAGTATAGTGCTGTTTTCTTAAACAGGGACTGGGCTCATTAAGAGAGAAACACTGTATAACCAAGTAAACTCAAGCAGTAACAGGTGTAGTTTGGGAAGTAAAATGAGGACTATCAGTGAGACAGGTAGATTCTAGGTTTAAATCCTCTGAGCAGACGGTGTCTGTGGCAGTGTTTGAAAAGCTATGTGGAAGGGAAGCTGTTGCTAATCCTGAATAAGAGACAGGAGTATTGCAGTGTTATCATGAATGAATCATGAAGTAAAGAATGACAGGAGTATTGCCACATGATGAAAGATGAAGAGAAACAGAAGTATTGTTGTAAAGGCTAATGGAGTTCTTTTGTCTGTTTAATTGAAAAAAATGTACGATGTGATTACTGTCTTGGGTTTTGGATTAAAAAAATGCATGAAGAATTAATATAGTTGCAAACTGAAATTTGAAGCCTGTTGAGCAGACTGGAACTTTGTTTTCTGTTTGCCTAGTATTTGCTACAAGAATTCCAAGTAAAAATACATTTTTAAAACTGTAAAGCAGCCTAAGGAGACTGTTTTGCTTTAAACACAGCATAAAGATATACAGTTGAAGCGGAGCAGTTAAAGTAACAGCAATGTCAATGCACCTGAGTAGTGTTGTCATGTAGCTCAGTGGTATGCTAGTTATGCAGGAAAGTAGCACAGATATTTGGAGGGGGGAAAGATATGTGATCATCAGGACAAACTATGCTGTTATCCCTTTATCTAGCTAGTGAGATCTAGTGAGATCCCATTTAGAGTTTGGGTATCATTCTTGAACTCATATTTTTTGCAAATATCTACACATTCTTTCATTCAAAGCCTAACAATAAATAGGCATCACACAAAAGTTGTATAGAAGCCCTCTCAATTATTCACTATAAAAGTGTAAAAGGTCCAGTGCAATTTAAATTTGATAACAAATCAGTTAAAACAATTAAAATAAAACAAACATATCTAAGTACTGACAGAAAAAAAGAAAAAAGACGTGTGATCAAAACATTTCTCATTCCACAAACCTAATAAATCCGCATGTTTTGTACTTGTAGCAAGTTAGTAAGGCCTGAAACTCCTTATTTGTGTCCATCAGGTCAATACCCTCCCTCCAGTCCTTTAAAACCATTGTGAAAGACTTCCTGGCCAAAATTTGATTCTGTTCCTGCTAAATCCCAGGATAAACTATATCCCTAAATGTAAACAACTACCTAGTCATACCTTAAACCTCCCTATTCCCCCTTTTTCACTCAGTGACTTACTTCAATTTCTCTCCCCTGACTCTGTAACATGTTCCTAGGCAAGTATTAGGCTAGCTGCCATTGTGGGCCATTTTAAGCATAGCCAATTCCACTCATTGGTAAGTATCAAACTCTGTACCTTGTATCTATGAGGTAAACACATCAATCATTATGCCAACCCCCAAACCAGTATACCATAACCCTGTTTTTTTCTCCCACTTCACATTGCAATTCCTGTTTATATTATACTAACTTATCTTTAGTGTCTTTGAGCCGGTTAAAATATTTCTAAATATTAAATCATTGTCATATAAGTTGTATCTATTCTTCTCCAATGTTTTCACATTATGTCTAATTTAGTATGATTGTTAAACTGCAGATTTTTTTCCTGTTTTTTTGTTTGTTTGCTTCTTATTTTTGAAGATTGTAAAATGATTGTTCTCAAAATGTTTTTGTAATACTTTAGAGCTTTTCTCTTGGGGACTCTGCTGAAAATGGACACCTACCCTGTCGGACTTTCCTGGTAATCAAATGCCAATAAATAAATAAATAAATAAATAAATAAATAAATAAATACATATATTTTCTAGTGAGTCTACCATTTTGCAAAATAGATTAAATGTACTGCATAACTGGAACAGCCAGCTTCGATAGGGAGTGTGTGAAATCAATGTTAAGTCCATTCATGCAATGGTTAGGAAATATCATATTAAATGTTTACTAAATAATTTCTTGAGCCTTTGCTATGGATGTAGATATTGTTAGCAAGGTACTCTGGGCTGCCCGTATACAATATCTTTCTGTCTGTACTTTGTATGGGCGATTTGGTAGTGTTGTATTGTAGATCTGTGCCTAACAGTTCTAATGCCCAATTCTCCCCTGTGATTAATGACTGCTTGCATGGGAGTTGAATGGTCTCCCTCTGTTAGTTTCCAGGTACTCAGCTTTCTATCCATGTACTAAAATGTGATGGTTTATTGACTACTCTAAAATGTTCATGTATTTTGCATTTACCCCTGTATTTGTGGAGTAGGACATCCCTAATTTAGTTCTATGAAGGATCAGTTCCCTTACCCACTGAACAAAATATTAACATTTGAACAGGATTTTCTTGAATTATTAGTCTAATAGCCTCTGAAATTTATAAATGGGTACAAAGATTTTTCTTTTTCACCCATATTCAGTTCTAAAAAAGGATCCTGGATCCCATTTTGAGTCTGGGTGTCATTCTTGAAGTCATATTTTTGCAAATATCTACACATTCTTTCATTCAAAGCCTAACAATAGGCATCACACAAAAGTTGTATAGAAGCTCTCTCAATTATTCACTATAAAAGTGTAAAAGGTCCAGTGCAATTTAAATTTGATAACAAATCAGTTAAAACAATTAAAATAAAACAAACATATCTAAGTACTGACAGAAAAAAAAAAGATGTGTGATCAAAACATTCCTCATTCCACAAACCTAACAAATCCGCATGTTTTGTACTTGTAGCAAGTTAGTAAGGCCTAAAACTCCTTATTTGTGTCCATCAGGTGAATACACTCCCACCAGTCCTTTAAAACCATTGTGAAAGACTTCCTAGCCAAAATTTGACTCTGTTCCTGCTAAATCCCAGGATAAACTATATCCCTAAATGTAAACAACTACCTAGTCATACCTTAAACCTCCCTATTCCCCCTTTTTCACTCAGTGACTTACTTCAATTTCTCTCCCCTGACTCTGTAACATGTTCCTAGGCAAGTATTAGGCTAGCTGCCATTGTGGGCCATTTTAAGCATAGCCAATTCCACTCATTGGTAAGTATCAAACTCTGTACCTTGTATCTATGAGGTAAACACATCAGTCATTATGCCAACCCCCAAACCAGTATACCATAACCCTGTTTTTTTCTCCCACTTCACATTGCAATTCCTGTTTATATTATACTAACTTACCTTTAGTGTCTTTGAGCCGGTTAAAATGTTTCTAAATATTAAATCATTGTCATATAAGTTGTATCTATTCTTCTCCAATGTTTTCACATTATGTCTAATTTAGTATGATTGTTAAACTGCAGATTTTGTTACTGTTTTTTTTGTTTGTTTGCTTCTTATTTTTGAAGATTGTAAAATTATTGTTCTCAAAATGTTTTTGTAATACTTTAGAGCTTTTCTCTTGGGGACTCTGCTGAAAATGGACACCTACCCTGTCGGACTTTCCTGGTAATCAAATGCCAATAAATAAATAAATAAATAAATAAATATATTTTCTAGTGAGTCTACCATTTTGCAAAATAGATTAAATGTACTGCATAACTGGAACAGCCAGCTTCGATAGGGAGTGTGTGAAATCAATGTTAAGTCCATTCATGCAATGGTTAGGAAATATCATATTAAATGTTTACTAAATAATTTCTTGAGCCTTTGCTATGGATGTAGATATTGTTAGCAAGGTACTCTGGGCTGCCCGTATACAATATCTTTCTGTCTGTACTTTGTATGGGCGATTTGGTAGTGTTGTATTGTAGATCTGTGCCTAACAGTTCTAATGCCCAATTCTCCCCTGTGATTAATGACTGCTTGCATGGGAGTTGAATGGTCTCCCTCTGTTAGTTTCCAGGTACTCAGCTTTCTATCCATGTACTAAAATGTGATGGTTTATTGACTACTCTAAAATGTTCATGTATTTTGCATTTACCCCTGTATTTGTGGAGTAGGACATCCCTAATTTAGTTCTATGAAGGATCAGTTCCCTTACCCACTGAACAAAATATTAACATTTGAACAGGATTTTCTTGAATTATTTGTCTAATAGCCTCTGAAATTTATAAATGGGTACAAAGATTTTTCTTTTTCACCCATATTCAGTTCTAAAAAAGGATCCTGGATCCCATTTTGAGTCTGGGTGTCATTCTTGAAGTCATATTTTTGCAAATATCTACACATTCTTTCATTCAAAGCCTAACAATAGGCATCACACAAAAGTTGTATAGAAGCTCTCTCAATTATTCACTATAAAAGTGTAAAAGGTCCAGTGCAATTTAAATTTGATAACAAATCAGTTAAAACAATTAAAATAAAACAAACATATCTAAGTACTGACAGAAAAAAAAAAAGATGTGTGATCAAAACATTCCTCATTCCACAAACCTAACAAATCCGCATGTTTTGTACTTGTAGCAAGTTAGTAAGGCCTAAAACTCCTTATTTGTGTCCATCAGGTGAATACACTCCCACCAGTCCTTTAAAACCATTGTGAAAGACTTCCTAGCCAAAATTTGACTCTGTTCCTGCTAAATCCCAGGATAAACTATATCCCTAAATGTAAACAACTACCTAGTCATACCTTAAACCTCCCTATTCCCCCTTTTTCACTCAGTGACTTACTTCAATTTCTCTCCCCTGACTCTGTAACATGTTCCTAGGCAAGTATTAGGCTAGCTGCCATTGTGGGCCATTTTAAGCATAGCCAATTCCACTCATTGGTAAGTATCAAACTCTGTACCTTGTATCTATGAGGTAAACACATCAGTCATTATGCCAACCCCCAAACCAGTATACCATAACCCTGTTTTTCTCCCACTTCACATTGCAATTCCTGTTTATATTATACTAACTTACCTTTAGTGTCTTTGAGCCGGTTAAAATGTTTCTAAATATTAAATCATTGTCATATAAGTTGTATCTATTCTTCTCCAATGTTTTCACATTATGTCTAATTTAGTATGATTGTTAAACTGCAGATTTTGTTACTGTTTTTTTTGTTTGTTTGCTTCTTATTTTTGAAGATTGTAAAATTATTGTTCTCAAAATGTTTTTGTAATACTTTAGAGCTTTTCTCTTGGGGACTCTGCTGAAAATGGACACCTACCCTGTCGGACTTTCCTGGTAATCAAATGCCAATAAATAAATAAATACATTTTCTAGTGAGTCTACCATTTTGCAAAATAGATTAAATGTACTGCATAACCGGAACAGCCAGCTTAGATAGGGAGTGTGTGAAATCAATGTTAAGTCCATTCATGCAATGGTTAGGAAATATCATATTAAATGTTTACTAAATAATTTCTTGAGCCTTTGCTATGGAGTCTCTGGATCCTCATACTCTGGAATAGACTGCCCATACATATCAAGCAGAGTGCCTCCTTGGTCCTCTTCAAAAGGAACCTTGACGATTGGATGGGAGATAGGAAATTCACCCCGGGTATCACATCAGTTGCCCTGCTCGACAGGGGTCCAGGGAAGTAAATATTGCGGGAAGAAATATCTAGGGAATTGTTATGGCTAGGCTTGTATAGACTCTAGGGCCGATAGCCTAGTACCAACCTATGAACCTCGGAAGCTATGTGCAGATGTTTATTTTATTATTTTATTTATTCTGTTTTTTTGACAGAGGTAGAGCACTGATGCAGCCAGACTATTTTAGACTCAGTCTAAGACACCATCATCTGTATGCATTACAAAAGAGAAATTCTTGATACAAAAGTAACATTAAAAATATCCAGGTACAGCAAAAGGTGTTTGCAGTTCAACTGGTTAGACTTGCTTCATATACACAAAAGTCAAGCCATGTTTCTGTCCATTGCTGTCTTTCACACATAGTATACTGAGACACATATGTTTTCACTCACTGCTGTGCAATTGTTGAGTTGGTATATGTATAAGTAAGGGAACTGAGGGATAAAGATTCCTATATGTAGAAAACAGAGGTTCTTTCCACCTGTAAAAATGCTTTTATTGTCTTTTTTTTTTTTTTAAGTTTTAATTTGTATTTCTCAAGCTGAAAACTCAGTGCAGTCAAAATTATGCTACTGTGTTTCAAGTCGCTATAGGTAAAGCTCCATGAACTGTATCATTGCTATTAAGGTGATAAGTTTCAGAATAGCTAATTTCCAGTGCACATCTGATGACCTCCCTCATTATTCAGCATATGTTACAACAGTTTGTAGACAATGTATTTAATGGTTGTTGTGTGTGATTATTAACTTGGTTTATTGGAGTGTCTAAAGGAATTTCAGGAGCTGAATACATTTTGGTATTCTTTGCCATTGTGTAAGTTTACAGCATTCCTTATGGTTCATAGCATATTTTAAGTAGAATCAAATGTAGTGCCTTGTAAAAGCTCACCTTATCTGAGAAAGCTGGCTTTGATTTTATTAACAGAATGTTGACTTAGCTGTACTGTCCATCTTATTACAAAGTGGTAAATTATGAGACCGGCATGTACAGCCATTTGAAAATCTTATCAGTAAATTGGCTACTTTTATTTCCAGTAGTATAAAAATTTATTTACCGTCACATTTAACTTCCTCAGTACAAAAGCTGTATTGACTGAAATACAGCTGCATTAATGGCAGCTTTTAAACAAAGTGAGAAAGATCAAACAGGTTGTATGTATGAAAAAGCTTTCCCCTTCATTTCTTTCCACTTTTGAAATGCAACTAATAAATAATAACATAAAAAATGTTCCTATAAAACCATGTGAAGGAGAATTTGTCTTGTATGGGGCCTCATTAAGGATATACATACTTTTTTCAAGGCTAGTCAAGATAATGTGAATCTCAGCTAGAAGTAATCTTTAGCTTTAGTTCCTGAAGCTAGGACAAGAACAGCTTTAAGCTATTAGCTCATCTTAGATCCTTTTAGTGCAGGCCGCGACCCAGCCGAGCCCCCTGCTGCCTGTAAGGTAGAGGATATCTACTCCTACGCCATCAATTTAGCTAAGTGATATCATGAGCTAGGCACCGGGCCTTAACATCACACAGCATCAGATGTCACATGTCTGTCATAATGACTAGTTTGACCCTTAACATTTTGTTAACCCTTATAGTTCCCCAGGGGAATTGTTGTCTCTTTAAGTATACTTCTTAGACAGAAGAGACATTTAAGCAAAAAAAATCAAGCTAAAACATACTGTATGTCTGGGACACTCTGATGTAATTGTTGTTAGAAATGTAATGACTAACTACTCAAGAATGATAAGTAGTTCTGTTCCCACAGGTTACCTTGCATAGCCATAGCTTAGGATAATCTGAATCTAGAACCACCTCCTAAATAACACTTCAATATAAAATGACAAACAAATAGTGGCTGGAAAGGAAAAATTAAAAATAGTATATTCTTTGTCAAAATATACTTTTACTTAAATATCTCAGTTCTGATATTGCATACCTTAGATAAACTGTTGTATAAATTATTGCAGCAGGGATGGTGAGGGTGGGGTTTGAAGCTCAGTGACCTTTTTTCTCTGAAGAGACTAACTTTCTGTACTTTATGTACCCTGTTTTACTACCATCTGCATCAAGAAAAACATGTAGCCAAACTGTTGGTGATACAGATGTATTTGTAGTTCTGCTGACGGACCTGCATGTTGCAGAGAAATTGACTAAGCATGTCTTGACCTTAGCACTAGCATTTAGACAAGTAAGTAACGAAGCTGTCTAAGAAACTTATATTTTCATTTAGATATCTTATATCCTGCCAGTCATCTCAAACTCTGAAAAATAATCTTCTTGCAGAACTATTTGTCCTTAAAACAGGTGTGTTGTTTGTATACAGTTTATCTCATTTTGCAAATACTGCTTGCTTTTTATTACTTTGTAGACTACTTCTGCATACAAGATGCCATAGCAACTGTACATCTACCTTAATATGCAATTGCATTTTTAACATTTCTTTTAATCTTAGATATCAAAGTGTGGCACTATCCTTTCATGTTGAAACTTACAAGCTAGATCTGTACACTTCTCTACACATACCGTTCCAGTCAGTAATAAAGTATTTGCTGCTTTTCCAGCACAGTTTGTTAAGTGAAAATTATTGTTTTATGTATTTTTCTTTTTTTGTTTTACTGCTCATGTCATGCCTGTTGAGCATTTGTCCCTTTTACCACCAATCATTCCCATTCATTCCTCTTTAGCAAGGTAAGGGCTCTTCACAGAGGTGACTGTCATCCACTGAGACACAAATTTTTGGTCTAGTCCCACTCCTGGAAGCTAATATGTTGTTACTAGTCTAAGAACCACTAGGGCCCTTACAAACCTAGCCATGCACATCAAACCAGTTGGGTCCCAAGCATCAAGAGAATCTATATGGCGGGGGGGGGGGGCATGTTAGTAGGGGGTTTACCTTTACATATGCGTAATACACGTGTGAAATAGAAAAGTCCAAAAGGACTTTTTCAAGTCTTCAGAAGGCCGAAAACAAAATGCATCAAATGTGCAATGAGCGAATGCACAGTAACGTTCGCTCATTGCAGATTCTGCATTTTGGTGAGAGGTGCACTATAGTGGGGATTGGGAAGTGGACCCTTTCCCCACTGTAGTGCAACCTCGGAGTTAGAATAATAAAGTAGGGGGTGGGAGGTGCAGAGGGGCACAGCCCCCTGCATTATGCTTTGTCTTTGAATTGAAGTTCGAAAATCAGAAAATCTGGTTTTCGATTTGCTGATTTTCGAACTTCGGTGCAGATCGGACTGAGGATTTTCGTCATTCCGGTTCGCACAAAGGGCCATTCGGTAGGTTGATTTTCTACCTTTCAAAGGTAAACCTTGTAGGGAGATAACAAAGGATATGTAGGTGAGAGGTGTTTGTTCGGATAATACTTTTCTTGTTCCCCACCTCTGTCCATAAGGGACATGGGTGTCAGGCTGGGTATGAATTTATGATTTTTATCAAATTGTCAAGGTTTCTTTTGAAGATGGTCAGAGCTAAACTCTGTTTTACATGGATGAGAATCCTTTTTCCATAGTGTGTGGATCTTTTAGGGCACATATTTGTCTCTCCAGCATGTTCTGTTTATGTCACAAATGAAGTTCAGATCCCTGGATCAAGTTTTTCTGCTACTGTTTGTTTTGCACATGTTCAACAGATTCCTCAGGGCTGGTTCAGAGGAAGGCTTGTAAGCCAGGGAAAGATCTTCTCTTGGCAGCCTGTAGGAGACTGAATGAAGAGACAGGATCTTTAGGTGATCAATGTAGGACAGGGTATTCATGCTCTGAATTCTACTGGTGAGAAAATGTTTTGGGTGTTCCAACAGTTGCAAGTGTCTGGTTAGATACTTGCCAAAGGGGGCATTGTATTCAATTATAGGTCTGATATGGACCGAGTAGAGTGGTACTATAGTTTCCTTCTACCTGGATGACATACCCTTATCTACAAGTTGGGCAACATAGAATGATTTTCTTAATATTTTAAATACCTGTTGGTTAAAGGCCAGATTGTTGTCTATATATATTTCGAGATCCTTTACTTCTAGGTTGACACTTAGAGGCATTTTATCAATGGAGTAATTAACCTGAGCTGACGGTTTCTCAAAGGGCATTATAATGCATTTTTTGTAAATGAGTTTTAGGCCATGGCTTTGACACCATTGATTTTTCGGTGTTAAACCTACCTGCAAGATGTTAGTGTCTTGGACGGAATCTATAATAGCTCCTAATTTACAGTCACCTGTGAACTTGGTGAGCCAGAGGCCTTTAACATTAGCCTTGACTTCCAAGAAGTATATATCAAAAAGGAATGTGCCCAGCATGGAGACCTGGGGTTCTCAGCTGGTGACTGGTCTCTTGGTGGAGCTGGCTCACAGATCCTGACTTCTTCAGTCCTGTCTGTGATCCAGCTGGCATTCAGCAAGTTATGCAAGGATTTATACCTAGTTCAGAGAGCTTGTCAACAATACCTGAGTGAGGTGCTTATCAAATGTCTTAGCCTGTTGAAGATATACAGTATGCACTGTTTTACCCTTGTACTTTGCCTTGGTAACCCTCACAAAGAAGTCTACCAGGTTAAGTAGGCATGATCCTACTTTAACAAACCCAAACTGGGATAGGCCCAGTATCTGTAGGCTGACAATGTTCTTGTTTATCATCATTTCCATGATAATTCATTCCACAGCTTTGCATAGTATGCTTGATGGGTCTGCACTTCCCTGGGTCAATTGATGGTTCACTCTCGTGGAGGGGAACAACTGTTGCAGTCCTGCATTTACCTGGAATGTAGCCTCTTTCAAGGTTGTAGTTGAAGAGTGCCTCAAGTGGTCCTGATAGGTCATGTTTTGGACTTTTCAGAAGGCAACCAGAGATTATGCTGTTGGGAAACATGGAGGCAGTGTTTTTGGCTTTAGCGAGTGCTGCCATCACCTGATCCCTGTTGATAGCTGGGAGAAGTATGTTGGAGGTAATTTCACCTGGTGGAGCTTGAGGAGAGTGAAGGGTGAAGTTTGCTTGTTATTTGAGCTGAATTGTTTGTATCAGCCAATAGATTTGCTATGTCATCCTGATTGGTAAAGATGGTACCATTTACCATCAGTTCAAGACACTGCTGTGTATTACCTCTAAAAATTCTGATTGTCCTTAGCCTGCAAGGCTATCTTGACCTTGTACTTGGCCTTAATTATACCTCTTATTTTCTTGTTTAGTTGTATAAGAGAGCACTTGTCTTTAATTCTGCATAGATAGCTGAGGTCAAGGGGTGGGAGGTGCCTTGAATTTTAACAAGCTGCCATTTATTAGGATGTAGTTTACTTTTGAATAGTTCCTAACTGTTACTGGTTTAGCTGGATTTTCTGGATTGATTTTTTACTTCAAATTAGACAGCTTTGTGATCTGACTTGACTAGTGAGGAAGTGACATTGGGTTGGTGGTGCAACACTCTCTTATGTTTATGAGTACCAGCTCCAATATGTTTGAGTCTCTGGTTGGAGAATGCAACACCTCTTCCACGGTGTTTGTGTTATTAAAGTCCAGAAGGCATTGTGCTTGTGATACTGAAGCAGTGTACATTTCCTAGTTTACAGAGAGGTAGTTAAAGTCACCCATGAATAGTTGTTGGTTGGATGGTGAGCACCTCAGGTAGGTTTAGATAAAAGTCATGAGACTCTATGGGCATGGATGATGACCTATATCTAGCCATGATATGGTGAGGGTCCTTATGTATGGTGACTTACATGTGGATGAGCTCTATGTCTTCATCCTGTTTAAAGAACCTGGAGGTATGCTTTTTGGTAATATAGATCAAGATACCTCCACCTTTGTCCCTGGTCTATGCTGTTGTTGGTCTAAATGAGTACCTTCTATGCTTTAAGCCAAGTCTTGGTCACATTACATATGTCTCCATTCTTCAGAGTGAGGAGAGCTTGAAGGGTGTGGATTTTTTTGTTTAGGCTCCTAACATTGAGCAGTAACACCTTAAGGTTGCTTGTAGACATTTTCATTATGTTGGTAGTTTTGTCTTTTTGTCATTGCCTAAAAAAAGCTGTAAGGGAGAGGATAAATTTTAGCCAACAACAAAAGTCCTAGGGGGGACAGATGCAGGTCTTCCTTGGCAAAGCAATGCGGTCTTTTAACTATGTCCTCCCATGCTGACAGACATTGTCTCCCCCTAGAGTGACACCAGAAACTAAGCCAGTTATTAAAATCAATCATTTTATGTTCATACTGTGGCATCATCCTTTGTAAAGGTAAGATGCTGCTCAATGCAAACCTCATACCTATCAGTGACACATTTTCAGAAAGATCTACTACTGCTTCTTTCATGTAACCAAGTAAGGTATGTCTCTCATCATTTGCACCCACATGGTCTATGATAGAATCATATTTGGTAGCTGGGGTGCAGTAACTTGATATTGCAGATCCTGGCTCCAGATAGACAACAAGCCATTATCTCTTCCTTGTCTAACCTGGTGAGTGGGGCATCTTAGTGTCACACAATGGAGTCTCCAATGACAAAGGTATTAGGTAAAGTGCATGCTTGCATTATGGGCTTTGCTTTGGGACCATTGTGTGTAGTCTTATATGAGATGTTTGGTGTTGTTTTGGTGTGTGCTTTAGTAATTGCTGAGGTGTAATGATGCCATTAGGTGATTTTGAAAGTCTTTGAGATTTGGGAAGGTTTCTTTTAAGAGCCTCAGCATAAGACAATCTGTGTGTGGTGACCGGTGTGTGATGGATGTAATATGGGAATTCCTGACAATCTTATTTGTATGCTGATTTTTGCCTCCAAGAAAATTGTACATTTACATCTCTTTCATATCATGTTATTTTCTTTAATGTTTAACTGGTTCACTGAGAACATGAAACAATTGCTGCATTGCCTTAGGATGCCCAAATCTACCAAGCTGGCCCCAGAAAAATGTAGAAATTGCATATCTATGTTGTCTGGTCCTGTAATAGGGTGGGCTGTTTAGGATTAAGGGATGGGTTTTAATAATGGACCCCTAGGGTATTTCTGGGGTTAAGAGGAAGATGCTATATAGTGCTAGTATATAGTAGTGTTATTCGACACAAATATTATTTTCTAGGAGTAGGAGCAAGATATTAGATAATGCTAAAGTGTGCTATTCAATTCACAAGTTAGCTGCTCTAAGCTTATTTTCACACAATACCACACTTTTTAACAGGTTTCAAATCTAATTCTTACTTTATAGGGAAATTCTACTGTCTAGGTGTTTGCTACTATACAGGGCACTTTAAACTGCAGCTGCCTAGTGAGCAGCTCCATACAAATTTGCTTAATTTATAGCATAGAAAAAAAGCTTGAAGACTGACTACTATGCCCTCTAGCCAATAAACAACTGTACTTTGACCTTCCTAGAGTATTTTCAAACTCAGACAGACCAGATAAACACATTCTGGCACATGATGGATGTTCCTGGAATTTTGTAATGTAAAAGCTCAACAAAAGCAACTCTCAAGTGCAGATTAAACAATAAGCAACTAGCAGACAACTACATCCCTGGTTAATTCAACCTTCTGCAAGGTGATTTGGAGGAAAAAAGAACTATAAAAGCCAACAAACTGAGAAATGGCTATTTTTGCCAAAAAACTAAAAATATGCTATAAAATGCTCAAAAACGTAGAGTGAAAGCATGTTACCCCTTCCCTGTGGAATCTATATCTTCCTGCATATAGGTGATGAAGGCTACACATACATGATGGGTCTATATCATATCGTCAGACTTACTATTTGCCGAATACCTCTTCATCAAACTCAGTTTGTTGAAACCCCTTTTTGTTGAACAATCATTTTGGCAAATATTTTCCCAGGGAAAAGAAGCAGTAGTCCAACTACTGATCATCACAAAAAACACAAAATTTGAAACCCACTGAGGTGGGGGGCTTTGAACTCCATGCCTTCCAATGTGGGGGGGTTGCACCCCCACCCCCCCTAAATAAATATACCGACTCTGAGATTGTACTACAGTGGGGAAAAGGACAAATTTCCAATCATGGCCCACTGAGTTTTTTCCCTGTGAAAATATTTGCTAAAATGATCAGTCAACAAAAAGGGGTTTCGGCAAAGTGAATTTGACTAAGAGGTATTTGACAAATAGTAAGTTTGATCATATGATATGCACCCTATATCACACACTGATAGAGTTGTCTTAATAGGAGAAACACTGGAAACATGATCCACAAAGCATCATAGGAAATGATGAAGTTTATATCACATGGGATCATCCATTACCAACAGTTCAAAAGCTAGATGCTAGAAAACCAAATATAGTGGTCCAAGAAAAAAAAGACAAAAGTAGCATTGATCATTGAAATCACCACACCCAGTGACTACAGCGTCTTGTGTACAGAGAGACATAAAATCATAAAATATCAGGATTTGCAGACAGAAAAGAAACCAGTGTGGAAGAAAGATACCCAGATAGTTCCAATAGTAGCAGAAGCAACGTGTCTTTTAAAAAAAGAATAAAAAAGTCTTTAGGCTTTTCCCGGTTAGGGGTTGCCACAGCAGAACTCCAGTTCTCTCATGATTGACAGTGGATTTTATGGTGCCAAGTTGCCAGCCCGATGCCTAACCTTCAATGAAGGCACTCCCATTCATACTCACACCTACCTGCATGTCTTTAGCGTCACTTGACCATGGGGAGGACATGCAGACTCCACACAGAAGGTGCTCCAGCTGAGAATCGAGCAGGAGAACCTCTTGCTGTGAGGTGACAATGCTAACTGCTGCACCCTTGCAGCCTCTACAATCATATTTAGATATGTTACCAATACATGTAACTCTGTGCAAATTGCAGAAGGAGTCATTACTGGTTACATTGCAGGTGCTGCGAAGAGCACCTCTGGTTGACATCAAAGATTGAAACAATACTAATTTCATGAACTTTAAACGTATTTTGACTTAGGAATGGAGTTCATTCCCATCACAGTATTAGAAACTCAAAAGATATGGAGAAATTAAAATGGAAGAAGACTAAAATGGAGAAGAAAATCTTTACCCAATAACCTTAACCAAATGCAGAGATTCAGTTTAAGTGTCAAAGGTATGGTGCAACTACTGCAAGTGTCAGTTTTAAATATAACTGAAGTCCAAAGCCTTTTTAACTAATTGTACTATGGAAAGTAATTCCATTCCAAAGGTGTCTTCCAACCTCATCTCCTTCAGATAAGTAAATTTATCTGCTTGCAGCTTATAATTAATTCATGTAAAACATATACTCAAGACATGTTAATCCTCATACTGCTGAATGAACTTACGCAGCATATCTGCTGCAAATCAATGTTGTAGAAGTTGATTAACTGGAAACTCTGCAGAGATCTAGGAAAGTTTTTTGTGCTTCTCCCTCATCTACTCTTTTTCCAGTCTATGGATATCTTCTTTGTGCTGGTTTTCTGACATGGAATTTGTAGAAAAAAAATGACTTGGTCAATCCATGATTTGTACAACAGTGAAAGGGAAAGATAAGGGATGGCAATGTGCAAGCTGTGCTGTACTTCTCAAATGGATTGCCTGTGTGGGCTAATAGTTGGCTGTATATCACACATTGAGTGAATGTGCCCATGGCATGTTCCTTGATATGGCAGCAAGTCCTAGCTGCATCACAGATTAATCCCCCATCGTAACATCCAGTGGTCAGCTAACCAGTTAAAGTAATAAAGTCTGAACTGCATGATATAGCCTACCCAGTTAAATATCTTAATTTCAACACGCAGACCCACAGAAGGATTTAAATTAAGTTACACAACAGCACTTAATACTTGCTGACAACCTTTTCCTATATGAACATTCATTAAAGATAATCACACAGAAAAGGACCCAAAAGGAGCTTCCCATTTTCACCTATGTATCGCAAGCTGAGTCTTAAACTGACAAGACATCTTTATAATGCCATGTACTCTCTCTCTCATCTCAAACAATTCTGAAGTATGCTTCACATATTTTCTTAAACACTTTATTATAGTTAATTTTGCACAATCGATCCCCTAGATTTAAAATAAAAATTGCTTCATGAAATATATAGCGGATCTTTATTTCCAATGGAAAATTAGAAAACAAAAGCACAACCTCGAAGGAAAAGCACCAGCAGCTTCAGTCACCACAAATGAACTAAAAAAATTTAGATATGTTTAAATCCAGTAGATACAGATGTAAAAAAATAGACAACTACTGTAACCAGCTATGTTTAAAACATTTTTATTGTCGAAAACATTGAAAACCTGAGCACTTTCATCCTGATAATAAGCATTTCTCAACTAATTCATTTTAGTTTAAAGAAACTACTCATGGAAATTGGGTCATTTAGCCATTTTAGTCCCATAGTATTTGTTTTTAGCTGCCATTCTGTTTCCTTCCTTTCTATTATAATTTTTAAAGGGCTGCCCCTTAAGTCATACTCAACAATATCCATTATAAAAAAATATATATATGCCCGTCGTGACTCTGGATATGTCTCCAGAGTGCATTTTTCGAGTCATGTAATGTTTCTAAGGTGTTCATATATCCTTACTTTTATGGCCCTTTCAATTTTTTCAAATATAGAAAAAATTGCATGCCTTGCATAAAGCAACATAAACAACTATTTTGGAATTGTAATTAATTTCATGGGGCATTTTACTCTACCTTACTCCCAGATATACACACTATCACATTCTATAACTGAAGGACATTGCAAACAACACCTGCATTTGGACAAACCCCCTTATTACCTTCACTTATTTTGTGCTTGTTCACATGGTCTAAGTATTTTTTAATGTTCCAGTCCCTTCTGAAGGTGAATCATGTGCCCTTTTCTATTTTGGACTGGTCAATTCCTCCTATCTGAAAAATTTTCCAGTTTTTAGTTAGTATGTGTTTAATTGCATCTGAGTTATTATTAAAAGTGAGGATGCATATCTTTTGAAAATTGGTATCATTGGACCTCAAATTGGGCATCTCCCAGCTATCAGTCCCTAGTAGTAGTCTGTAAAAAACTTCTACCCTTTTCTTATATACATCATTGAATATTTTTTCTGTATTATCAGGATGAAAGTGCTCAAGTTTTTTATTATTTTTCTACAATAAAAAAATAGTTTTTAACATAGCTGGTGACCTTGGTTAGTCTATTTTGTACATCTGTAGCCAACAGATTTAAATGTAGCTACACGTTCATTTAGTTTGTTGGTGGTGACTGAAGCTGCTGGTACTATTTCCATTGGAACTTTAGCCCATTCAACTGACCATCCTGATAGCTGGGTAAGTGGATATCAGTGATGAATAGGAAAAATATCACTGAACCAAGGCTGGATCTTTGTGAAGCCCCTATGTTAATAGTATCTTTGTATATTTGCATTCACTTTATATGTATCCTCACGCATACCCATTATCAACGCCTTTAAGACTGTTATAAGCAAATTTGTCTGATGAACATGTCCCCACTGTTATGCTAAATTGCTAATTTATGTTATGAAATTTAAACAGTATATGTATTAAGTATAAGTTTGATCTAGTTATGCTAAATTGCTAAATTTATGTTATGAAATTTAAACCATGTATGTATTAAGTATAAGTTTGATCTAGTTTATGCAGACCAGAGCAGATATAGGTGTATGTTTAGGTTTACTATCAAAAGACTGAATCTCAAAAAGACTGAAAATTCAAAATATTGAATACATTTTTAATGCAAGGGGCAAGCCCCCCTGCTCCCCTCATGTGGGGGCCTGCTCCCCCCACACCTCCTGCTAACTATATATACCAATTCCAAGATCTCGCAACAGTGGAGAAAGGCAAATTCCATCATTCAATATTTTGAATTTTCAGTCTTTTGGGATTCAGCCTTTTGAATTTCAGTCATGTGATAGTAAACCGTATGTTTATGACTACATCTATAACTATATTGGTTGCAATATCTATATCTATAATTAGACTAAGACATGTATCTAATAAAAATAATAAAATAAAAGAAAATAATAATAAAAATATTGTTTGGAAGTCAAATAAGAGCTTGACTTTACCATGTTGTGTGTGTTTGCATGTGTGTGTGTGTGTATGTATATCAGAAAATAATAATTTGTTGCAACAGAGAACATGTTTTAAATGACTTTGCTACATATAAATGAGTCCCCTGATTAGAACCACTGTACAACTCATGGTTGCCATACTTGCTAAAATTGTATTATTCTACATGTGCTACAAGACTGCAGAATTCATCTTTAAAAATTATCACTGATATTCCAGAGATGTGCCACATGGAGAGATACAGGGAATTATAGCTAAACAAAAGAATTCTCAGCATTTTTTCTCGTGAATCTAAAATACTACAGTATGCAATGCAATGCACTAATCAATTTTGTACTAATCATTAAAACTATGGCTGCTAATAAGCTTCATTCTATAATCTTGGGTTGATTCCCTCAGTTTCTACTTTCACAATGTACAACTCTCAACATGTTACTTAGCAAACATTGTTCCCAGGCTGCAGAAATAAATAAAAAAATATCTATACTTAATGCATTTATGTGGTGTAAATGAGAATTACACAGAGGATTATGATTAGATTTCTGATCATAACCCACTTGTTATGTATTCAAGAAACTGAAGTCAGGAAATTCACCCGATGAGTGGAGCAAATCAAAGCTTCATGATAACCATGAGTTATAACAGGATGAATCACATCATAATTCTTTTGTAGTACATGGAGCTTTAGTTACACAATGCACTAGTAATTATAGAAAAAGAAAATCCCCGGGATTCATGAACCTTGCGCCAGGCGCACGCATAGCGTAGGTGTTACAACGCCAAATATGGCCGCCGAGCGATTCAGGTACGATCCAATCCCACGTGCACTACCGGCATGCACCGGATCTGCGCCGCCTCTGGCGTAGGTATGCTAAACACCCCATGTCTGGTGTTGCACCATGCAAATGAAGGCATATAGTGATCCACGAAGTGGCGCAGGCGTAGCATAAGGCCACGGCAATGTAAACCAAAAAAAGGTTTACATTTTCCCAAACATAACATAGGAGTAATGGAAGGCTGTCAGCGTCAGGTATCACACTGTTGCCATATGCCAATGGCGAAAGACACAGAGAATGTCAAAAGAAAACATGCACAACATGTAAATAATAACATAACTGGTATGTCCACAGAAACTCACAGCAGAACCCCAGGACATGTCTGCGGAAGGTGCAAAACAATGAAATAATATGACAATGTTATAAAACAGCAGTGTAATACACATCAGCTTCACAGCCACAATACACCATGGTATGCATGGAAAGCCACAACCACGGTGCAAGGGTTGCCAAGGACTCGCGGCAGTGTTCGGCATGGTAACTATGAATTAGTAGTCAATGCCATGCAAATGAGGCAGATAATACTGAATCGCAAAACCCCCGCCAGCGTAAGGCTGTACCAAATGGTGCAGCGGTAATACACCGAGGAGTGGCTCAGAGGAAATACATGTCACCTGCAGAGGGGTGTGCCACTGTAGGAGGAAGCACATTGGAGCTCAGCAAACCTGGGCTGTACATTGCACATCACAGCTGCAGGACTGGCGTGTGGGGAAATAGTTGAGCTGAGAGCACACAATGCGCGCAGAGGTGCATGTGCATGAGGATGACTACGTTCCCTTAACCCAGTCATGTGACGCTCATCCCGCAAATAACATCGGAAACAGGAAGGTGATGTTGAGAATATGAGGAAATGCGGAAGCAGTGTAATTGGAGTAGTAATGAGCAATCAACACTAATCAACCCACGAAGGCCAATCGGCGGCAGCTGACAACTCTGCATGCAGAAACCTGCAAAATGGGATAGGGGAGGCATATGAATGCAAAGAAAGTAGGGGAGGTAGCAGATTGCAAAGAGTGAAGACCTGACACAGCAGAACCAAGCAGACAGGCAGCATAACGGCGGCGGCACACAAAACGCACGATATGCCATGTCCCAGAAACTACACATGACAGGGCTCTGCAGGATGCATGCCAGGAAATAGTAGGTGCAACGTGCAGAAATAGTAAGGGAAGGTTGAAAGGTAATCCATTGCAGGCAAGAGTAATGTAACACCAAAGGCAACAGTGTTGCAGTGCCAACAGTAAAACACGGAAGATAATGCCCAGAATACGGCCGCACAGACGCACCCTATGATATCACCGGGTGTACAGCACAACAGTATAAAGTGTGAATGCACACAACACACAGCCATGTATTCCCAAACGCCGCACCATAGGTGTAAACACATGGGGAACTTTTAAAATGTACATGTTGGGTGCTGCCGTGGCCGTGATCCATCAGCATGTGTTAGAGACAGACGGTGTTGTGGAGGAGGGTGCCGACAACTACAGTAGGCCTCAGAGGAGAAGGAGAGTGTTCAGACCAAGGGTAACCTACCAGGGGCTACAAGACCTGGAGATAGTAGAGCATTACAGGGTGGATAGGGACATGTTACAGCAAATAGTGGAGTTGTGCCGGCCACGCCTGAGAACAAGAAACAACAGAGGGGAGCCTATCCCAGTGGACACAAAGGTATGTGTAAGCTTGCGAATACTGGCCACAGGTACCTTTCAAAGGCCAACTGGGGATATAATGGGCATCTCACACGCATCAACATCTAGGGTACTACACCAGTTTCTGGATGCCATGTTACCACATGCCAATGAGCATATATACTTCCCCAGATCTCAGGAGGAGTTGGCTAGCAATATGTGCCACTTCCACCATGTGGCACAATACCCGGAGGTACTGGGTGCGATAGACTGTGCGCACATACAAATCAAGTCACCACCTGGGGAGCAGGGTAGACGCTACATAAACTGCAAGGGATTCCCCTCCATCAATTGCCAGGTCATGTGCAATGCGCAGGGCATTATCATGGATGTGTGTGCTGGCAGCCCTGGAAGCTACCACGACTCCCATATCTGGCATGCCTCACAGCTGTACCAGGTATTCGCCGGGGGGACATCCCACAAGGCCACCTTGTGGGGATGCTGGCTATGCACTGGAGCCGTGGATGATGACTCCCATCAGAAATGCACACACACACATGCAAGAACGCCATAATGAGGCACACGCACAAACCAGAATAATCATAGAGCATGTGTTTGGGATGCTGAAATCATGGTTCCGGTGCTTGGATACATTCGGTGGAGCCCTGCAGTACTCTCCAGGCACATGTGCCCACATATTCATAGTATGTGCCATGCTACATAATATGATCCTGCAGAAGCAGCTGCTGCAGGGACATAATGGTGAAGGGCCACAAAGCCCCCCACAACTGCCAAGGCCAGTCCAGGCACAGAGGGTTCAGGACCATGAACACACTGTGCCAGCCACAGTAGGCAGAAGGAGGCGTACCCAATATGCCTATGCCCTGGCAAAGAGGGAACGTATAGCACATACTCTGACAGCATAGGCCCCATGGACTGACACCTCCCTACCTGCACACACAGTGAAATGGATGGCACACAAACATGACCACCTGTAAAGTGTACCGTATGGGTGGCCCCATGTGTGACTCCAACATAGGCAGCCCCCAAACACTGTACACCCAACAGCCAGCGGAGCATGGAACGCCAACACCTGAACCGTACGCGGGTCCTACAGCAGACGGCATTGCCGTATGCTGCCATGTTCGCCGCAAGGTGTATACATATAAACATGTATATATGTGCATATACATATATGTAGATAGATATAATTGCATATATAGAAATATATGTACACATATACATATAAGTACTACAGGTAAGACAGGGAATCAGAGGGATGTAAGGTGACAGAGATGTAACATGCGATATCTGTACATAGTATAAATAGTGAAACGACAACCTGAGCATCCGGGAGGTTTAACAGAAGAGGATACTGACAACCATGGAAAGGGCAACATACCGAAATGCATACCCGCGAGTCGGAATTATCGCCAGGCCACAGTACAGTACAGTAACAGTACATGCGCGGGTAATACTATGATGATATGAGGGGGGAGGTAGACACTGCCGCCGATGACGCGTCCCACGCAGGTACTGTATGCAACCATCCCCGTGAGTGCCGTAGTATGTGTATGTGTGCGGTGCTGGTGCCGTGTGTGTCACTGTGCGAGTGTAATGTGTGTGTCTCTGTAATATGTGTATGTTGGTGCCATGTTAGAGCCAGAGTGGAATAATATGTGTAGGCATACAGTACATTAGCCACAGGCATATGTACACCAGTAGTCCCAAAGTAGTAGTGAGAGCCCCACCCTGGCTAGGCGTGTGGCGACGTATAACGATGCAAAGTGACAATGTCCCAGAATGTAGCACAGGAATATACCCCACAGGAAATGGAAAGGACATATGTATTAATCATGACTGTATGTATGACACTGATATGCTAATTGCAAAATGATACGTCGGCAAAGTCACACAGCAATAGGTATGTACCACGGAAATACGTATGTGCTACCTCGGTACTGACCGTGGCCACGTATCGGCCCGTAAACACCACTGTGTGTTCTACAAGTGTCAAACAAGCAATCCCCACCTGAATAGGTGGCAACCACTGGCAAACAGGCCATCCCAAGAACAGGACCACAATGACTGTAAATATCTGGGACAGAATGAGAAGGGATAGTCGTCACGTGCAAACAACCGTTGATATACCACAGATGTGATGGAGGAATACATGCATGAAGCACACACGCAGGCGATACCAACACCACATGACAACAACACAACCTACACTCCCAGACCAACAGACAATTAACTGTCAACTCCCCAGGCAGGGATGGAGCACACAGACAACCATACCGTGTATGTAGAGATGCAAGGCCCACAACCCGTATCCGTCACCTACAACCTCCGATATCCCCCATCGTACATATTAAAGGGATACAAGCCGTAATAGCAGCACAAACATACAGGCAGTCAATGACATCTGCATAACCGCAACATCTCGCATGGGAAACACAATCAACAGCAGATGCATACTTGCATGCGTTGGTTAAAGGAATACAACAGCTATGTTACACATCCGAATGCAAAACACCATCAACAGACACCGTCAGGACAGGGACACCCACATGTCAAACCTAATACCATACCCAACACACACAATCCACGGCTAACACCACTGCGAAATGTACCTGTCGCCACACATAGCGGCTGCAGTTACACATAACATAACACAATACAGACCATCTCCATGAAGGTAGGGCAAATAGCCAACGCCCAGGTGAGGAATCCAACCATACCCCAGTTATGACGCGTAATGTCCGAATGGAGTAGATGCACAGGTGATATGCACACAATTACACACTGAGGAACAGCAATTGGTGGGATGAACCCACATGTTGCAGGTATCGACGGATATAAGGATGACTCCCAGGATATTCAAACCATATGCTCATACCGAACCAGCAGTGTACAACCGAAAGAGTAATAAATAGGAATACCGATACACGGAACGAAAAACGGAACGAAACACCGACAAGGTATGTAGAACACACAATATGTATGGGTGTGTAACGCATGATGTGTATGACGAAGCTGTACTGTATGGGAATGGTGTTTGTAAGTAATGATACTTGTCCATAATGCAGAGAGTGGTGAAAGGTGGTTATGTAGTGCTATCCTGCTGAGCATACCAACGACTGTGGACACCGTGTGCTCAGCAGTGGGACATCATGTACACAGCCAAGACACCACAAGGGCTGCCACAGGGGGGCATAAGAGAGAACAATGCCAGACCACATGCCGATGCTGGCAGTGGATGTCCAACAAGGAAGTGCCATAGCAGGGGATAGGACATGTATGTATATTGTCACAGCACACATGTGTATGGGCATATACCGTCGATGTCATACATAATGTGCACCCGACATGCACGTATGCCTTGCAGTAGGGGATACTATGTCAACTATGTGTAATGTAAAGCTGTCATGGTGGATATGACAGACATTATACACAGTATCACAGGCATATCATGCATAATTGAGGTATTGCCTATTGGTATGTACAATAACAGGATACACATGGCCTGTAGGTATGGGACAGAGTAGTAGCATCATAGCCATCCGAAATGGAAGGAACACCAAGTAACCATGCCCAAACGATCTGTAGCAGGTGCATCGTGGGCAACAATGAAGTCTGGCAGGTCCATGTGTAAACACATGTGCAGTGTACACAGTAGTGTCACCTCCCCATGGTAGTGTCCTGTGAACAGCAGAGGCGGGTGTCAACTGCATGTTTACACAGTACTGCTGCTGTGGTGGTACCATGACTACGTGTCACTAAAACAGCAAGGGAGCTATCACATGAACAGTGCCACTGTGTGTCCCTGTGGGATGTGCACAGGACCTATGTTCCACAGCATGGTGTGTGTTGTGTCTGTGGAAGTAACACAGAAGCCCAGCCCATGCAGTGTGGCATGTGTGCACATATCCATGAGCAGTCCGTTCACACTGCCCACTGCAATTGTCATGTATGAGGAGTATATGCATCAGTAATGCAGAGGACATGGTCCGTGTCAGAGCAGAAGACACCCCTGTGTATGTGGTATGCAGATGTGTACAGATGTGTTTTCCATCTGTCAGCCGCATATGTAAACTGTCTGAGCCTGGTACACATTGTGGCATGACAATGCTGTGCCATGTAAAGTTGTAGCCATTGTGGAAGGTACACCATAAATGTGGTATTGTACCCTTGACCATGTGTAGATGTGTGTATGCCACAGGTACAATGGCTACCTATGTACCAGCATCACACACAGTACAGATAGGTGTGGCCCTGCAGAAGTGTATCCATGCCACAGTGGAATACGGTAACCACAGGACCGTGTGGGGCATATGTGTGTACAGCAACCATGTACAATGTGATATGTATGTACGGGGCCAGTATCCACGTGATAGTCAGCGGGTGAATGTTGCTATGCAAAGGTGATGTGCATGCATCATGTGTCATGCATCCTGATGCCATGACACCCACATGATGTATCTGCCACACTGACACCCGTATGGTTGTTATCGGTATGAGCTGGTGGAGCTATAATGGTGCCAGGTATGTAGATGTGGGATATCTAGGCATGGACAGTACTCTGTGACAGCATGTTGTGTATGTAAGCAAATAGTGAACATGAGGGGCCCCATGACTGAGGACTGTGTAATGCCATATGTACCTGACATGTAGTAGGTACTATGATATGCTTGCACCACTGTGTGTCCTGTCCAGGAGTCATATAGCCTAACATCCTGAGACACAGGGTATGATGTGCAGGTGGATGTGTACGTTGCCAATACCAGAACGTGGAATGGTGCTGAAGGGCAATGTGAGGACAACGTCTGATGTGATGGCCTCTGTACCACCCCAACCACCCATGCAATGGTACGACAGGTGGCCAGCATGTGTATGTGGCATGCTGTGGCACACAGAAGCCCAACAAGGGTGCCAGGAAAGGCATGGAGGCCATCAATGTGTGCGTGAAGCACGTTCATGAGGATGTGCTCCAGTGCCATACAGAACGGTCCAGTCATGGGGGTATGAATGCAGTCCCACACGTGCAATGCAGTGCCACCCATGGGTAGTGCAATAGATGTGGCTGTGCGGTGGTCAAGGTACACAATGTCCGACAACAGGCTAGCAGTGAATATAGTGGGCTGGTGCGGAGACACATACCAAACAGGTTGGTGGGACATAACAGCTAGGGACATCGGAAGGTGACATCGGGCCAGTGTCCCAGGACATAACGTGTGCATGTCAGTACCATGTATGTGTCCACAGGGACACTATGATGTCCATGTATGGATTGCAACCCTGTAGTGAGTGAGAGTGTGTATTGTTGGTAAGTACACCATCGCCTGGCACATTGCCAACATTATCTCAGTCTGCAATGCCTGGGTGACTATTGTATGTGACATTGAATGTGGATGTAGCCAAACAACACAGACATACCACCACACTGCCTGAGGCCCCACACTGCAATGTGCGGCAGTCATGTGTAGGTAGCTAGCCTTGGAGCATGTGATGGACCTCGAGGACTCACCATGGCTGACAAGTGATGCACCCCACACATGTGAATATACACCACCGTGCAACAGCCTGCACATGTGCCCATACATCAGATGTGCATGGAACATGACCACCACAGTGGCGTCTGTGAAAAGGTCAGTACCACCATGTCTCTGTGTGGAATAGCATGGTCCCTACCATTGTGTACATGCTACGGAAGTGCACTGTGGTATGTGTCAGCATATGTATGTACACTGTCCATCTGCCGGGGTGTCATGCCATTAACAGCTGCTGTCAGCAGACATCAGTAGTACTGGCTGTAGTACGCATGTTCCGTGTATGCTGCGATGGGTGTGTGTCCAGGGTGTGGCTAGCAGGGCCGTGAAGCATATGTGTTCATCCACCAAAGGGGGGATAACCCCAGGTGCAACACACCAGACACATGGAGGTATTGTGCATGCTGAGGGTAGTGTAGGTATGGTATGTGTTGTGTAATGTGTCATCCAGCTGGGTGGAGTGCATGCCTCAAGCATGTGTAGGTACATGGGTGTCCATTCTAGGGAAGTGTGGGTTGCTGTCAGCACATGGCAGTATCAGCTGTCTGAGGCCCAATGTACAGTATAACAACACAGACAGCATGTAACCTGTGGTGTACAATGTAAACTCTGTTGCGTGTTACAATGTGTCTAGCGGTCACAAACATGGGTATCTGCACATTGAGCACCTATGATGCATTGTGTTCGGCAACTATCCAGGATGTGTGCAAAACACTGTGTGATGTGGGATCCCTCACCTGTGTGTGTTGCAGTCCAGGTATGTGCCTGGGAGGTGCGATCCGTGTACAATCTGTACTTGCATGTGTGCGCAGAGCATGGAGGCAGGTCCCAGTCACTGCAGATAAATGTGAGTGGTGCACTAGTGTGTGTGCCTTGCTTGTGTGCAGCACAGTGGAAGGTGCAAGCATTGTCCCACATGACCCCATGCCGTGCCTGCCTGTTACAGCCCTGCTGGAGACAGTCATGTGACACAGCCACAGAGGCAGTATAGCATGTGAAGATGTACATGTGTGCTCCACACCCCAGGCAGATGGCCGCAGGTCATGTGTGCCACAGCAGTGTGGTCGACCAGGACTGTCATAGCGGTCAGATACCACATGCCTGTATAAGTACAGCATGAGCATAGGCAACAGTTGCAGTGACACAGTAGGTCAATGTACAGTGTCCCTGTGTTCAGACCACTGCCTACTGTACACTTGGCTAGACACACACCCAGAGGGTGAATACACCGGTGAGCCATCACATGTCCCAGTACACGTAGCCTGTGTAATGCCATCACAGGGCGGTCACAATAACACGTTGTATGAGAGATATGTTGTACCAGGTGATGTGTCATGTGTGCATATGTTGAGTTGCACAGCTGTTCACACGTCCGCAACATATCAGTGCATGATGCCTTGTGTAACATGATGTGTGGAACTGCACTGTGATCCACAACAGGGTCATCTGAGACAGGTGTGTTGTGAATGGTGTAACCCATGGTTCCACGGGATATACACCGGTGCTGTTGGCTGCCATGCTGGGGGCCACCAGTGGTGCCTACAGTGGTCATACAGACATACTGCACACATTGTTCTGGCAGGAATGTCCATTGTTGTAGATGATGTGTTACTACGTGAAGGTAGGTGTGTGTTGTGAATGTTACCCATCCAGATGTGACCATCAGGTGCAGTCATGGTTGTCGACAGCATCACACCCATCCACAGCTGTCAGCACCCTGTCCCCAGAATGGGTGTCAGCCACCCTCGTACTGTGTGACCTATGTGCAGATGGCAGAACACCTACTACTGGCTGGCTAACAGTGTCATCTAGGAAGGCTATGTGATGGCTGGAATACGCTGTTATAATGTATAATGATGGTATCCCAATGAAGTACATGGAATCACATACAGTAGGCCATGGCTGGCATGTAAACCATGTACAACAATGACTGTGTGACAGACACAAACAATGCGGAGCCATGTTGAACATGCACCCATAAGAACACCAAATGAGGTATGTTGCACATATCGATGTACAACTGTCAGCTATGGGCACAGCATGGATGCAGACGCATATCCCCCACAGGCAGTACCACTCCATGTAGGTAGGGGGGCATTGCACACCTACATGTGACAGTTGCTGTACCGCCACATGTACTGCATATCCGTCATATAGGGGTAGCAGTGGTACGTGACTGTTGGACATGCCTGTACATATGACCATGTCCCACAGGATATGTGTTACGTGTGTACAACACCTGTTGTACCGTCATCAAGCTGTGAAGTGTATGGCTGCCAGTGTACCTGTGTGACATGTTGTGCAATGGGTGCAAAGGTACGCAGTAGTGCATTGCATGCCCACATGTCCCACACAGGTGCATAGCCTGAACATACAATACAAAGAGGGTGTTGGATCATAGCAACCCACAAGAGGAGATGGGTACGGGTGGCAACCCACTACCACCTGTCCGGGTAAGGTGTGCATGTCCATGACACATTAGCACCTGAGATGTTAGCAGTACAGCTGTACAGGGCAGCATGCATATTCGATCACTAATACCCCTGTGTGTTCCACCACTGGCCTGTTGACAGACAGACACCAACACAATGTGCAGCATTGACATGTGCACAGCACATCACCGCTGGCTACTGTAGAACAGGTTTACCGTGTAGACACGTGCACAGAACATCTGTGCCAGCCACAGTCAAACACGGCATGTGTTGAACCCCACCATCATTGTAGCCCATGCCACAGACAGATGTTCATGCATCTGTGTATGTACGGCTGGGAATGTCCCTGGCCTCGCAGTATAGCTGTGTCAGTGTTGCGAACAACATACTGAATGGGCTGGGTGTGTGAGGTGTGCATCATACGTGTATGGTCCGATGGATGATACCATCAGTGCCCCCGCTATGTGAACATCCCTGTCCCCATAAATGGATACCTATGCTGTGCCCAACACCACGGTCCCTATGGGAGGGATGGTGCTGTGTGGTGCACCTGCTGACATGGCGGTGGCAGCAGGCACTGGATGTAGACATATGTGGTACCCATGTCAGGCCAGGCTACCATCCATGTGCACAGGATATCATTGTGTGGGCACATACAGCACTGTGTTGAACAATATCACAGCACATAGCACCTGTCAGGAATAATGTGTATGCATGGATGTATGATACCAGCATGCACCATACACACCCCCACCAAGCAGCATGCTGCCTACCTTGCAGAAGGCCATTGTCCACACCATGATGATAGACATGTGTATTGTCCATATACACATAGCAATGACATATGGAATGGACAGCCACCCTCCCAATATCAGTACCCCCCAGGTGGGACACATCCCTGTGCCATGTATGTGACATACCCTGTCATACCATGCAGCCCTGTCCAGCAAGGCTGCACGTGCTATCACAGTCATACATGGTGCGATGGCCAAATGGCACTTGCACTATCAACCGTCCAGAGCAGTAATGTGGCACTGATGCACCTTGTGGTGTCACAGGTGCTGTGTGTTGGCGTGTACAATGTGCGCACATGCTATGTATGACCATCCCTGCTAATGTCAAATGATTACACAATGTCCCATGTGTATCACATGTGCAATACAGGTGAGCCGTGGCAGGTTGTCCAACACCTGTACAGTGCTGTGTAGATGTACATGGCACAACACATGCATGTACAGGTGTCCACATGTATGTGTGCAGTGCCACCGCTGATGTCCATAATGGCTGCATCTGTGATGCCTAGTGACATATACACAGCATCCAGGTGAACAGTAGAACTGTGTGCACATTGGGACATGTGCCAACTGGTATGAACACAGGTGCAGGCTGGTACACATGTCCACAGCAGGTTACCATCAACATGGTGTGTGTACAGTGTGATGAGTTGACACACAGATATGATATGATACCCACTGCTTAACAGTGTGACAGCAACACGTCAGCTGTGTCAGTGCCATGATGCATCGCAGAGATTACTGTGCAGATGTCGTACATGTCATAGCAATGTATGTCCAGCGGTATGCCAGTACATCAGTGTAAATGTGACCTGTCACCATCATTATGTCTTACAGATAATGCCTCGTTCACGGCTGCCAGCCTTCAGCCGCCAGGAGGATGGCGTAATCATACCGTTGCTCCATGACAACTATAACCTGCTATTCAGCCATGTTCCACAGCAAGCACAGCAGCGGGATGACCTGTGGCAGGATATGCGCAGGAGTGGTGAATGACGTGGGTGGCAACAACCGCACCTATCAGCAGATACGCCGACACTGCACGGACCTAATTCGGCACGCAAAACAGCATCCGGCCGCAATCGCCAGAGAACAAGTCGGAACAGGTGGTGGGCCACCAACCCAGCCCCCACCCACTCACACACGGAGGAGCTCCTGGCCAGTCTGGGGACACCCAGGAACATCATGCAGAAACACTCGCTGCCATCGTGGAGGTGGGTGTCTCCCAACCAACAAGCCTGGAGCTGCCTGGTAAGTCAGTCTTGCATATGTGTATGATAACTGCCGTAGGTGTGGCTGTCACAGTACACCATGTAATGTACCAACACATGCCAGGTATATGGCCACACAAGCCGCATACTACAGTATGCTACGTTGTGTTGCAGACATGTGCATAACACATGCTACCACACAGGTACATGATGTGACATGCACAGTGCTTACTGTGGCTACAGTCATGGATAATGTTTATACTGTTGTGTCACCCCTATACAGGTACCTCTGGCATGTCGCACAGCCATGGGTCCATCGCAGGTGAGACTGTTGTTAGTAACAGGCATGTTACAGTGTATAGATATTCGCCATGTGGCCAGGTATGACATGCACACCTGGGTTCTGCTCCAGTCACGGTATACAGGTTGCACCACCTGACACACACCACCCATGTACAGTAGATACAACCATTAGTATACACCGGCATGAAACCACAGAACCCGTCAGTGTGATATGTGCAGTCAGCTATGCATACAATGGTGGAGGTGTTCTACAATGGCTGCATATGTAGTATGCATTGGAATGCCATTTGTGGTACGCACACAGTACCACATAGTGAGCTGTGATCTGGCCAGCACACAGGTGTTACCAATGTGACATATGCCCCTGCATTGTGTGCACATGTTGTGACATGGCACATGATATGTCCCACGACGTGGTGTTCTGTCTGCAATATTGTCACACCATGACATGACCTCGCCCGACATAGCAGACATCCACACTGTCTGCATAGCCCTCTGGATTGTGACACCTCCGACTTGTATGGGTGTATGTCACATGGGCCACCACAGGGATGGGTACACAATGCCCATCACACACAATTGTCCATGACCCAGTCAAACATGGCCATGGGTGATACCTACAGGCATGTTGCCACACAGTACATCTGGAGTGGATAGACACCGTTGCACATTGTCCACACATAGTGCGATCATAGCTGTAGTGGACCACCTGTACATGTGATGTGGTACACCAGACAACGGAATGCCTGTCTGCAGCCACCGGAGGTGCCACCAATGTCTACCATATACGTGCTGTGGAACAGCATGACTGTGTTGCAGACATGACAATGCAATGCGTCCATGTTATGCATCGCACAGAAACATACCTGTGTCCTGCTGCCATGCAGTGGCACAGTGCCTGTACTCCCCACTGTATAGCTATGTACATGGCTCACACCGACCACACCTGCACAGACATCTTTGTTACACATGCATTCTATCTGTAGCCTGTACACATAACACTGCACTGTGGCGTCCAGTATGATGCGGTGCATGTGGTGGGACACCATTGTCACATGTCCACATGTTATCTCACATGTTGGCGGAGTACATGTCAAAGTGACGCCAGCCATGTGTACTGTTAACCTGCCTGTGGCCACACGGTGTATCACGGTGATGCATGCAAACTACCATGAATGTGTGTACTGCATGTCTACTGAAATGACACCTGCTTGATGTAGTGTGCACCCCAGGGCAGTATGCATACTACCACTATTAATGTCTGGCCTGCATTCACTGAGCTGTGGTGTGGGAATGCTGCATGCCATCTGCAATATCACATGCATGATGTGTCTGCGTGTGTGTGTCAGCGTGTGTGTGTGTCTGCGTGTGTGTGTCTGCGTGCGTGTGTGTGTCTGTGTGTGTGTGTGTGTGTGTGTGTGTGTGTGTGTGTGTCTGCGTGTGTGTCTGCGTGTGTGTAATGTATCTTACAGTATGTCTTTGTATTCACAGGTGGTGTAGGTGCGTTCCCCTCCTGCGGTCCATCTGATGCTAGTGTCCCCACAGATACTAGCGGTGATGACCATATGCATGAGGCACAGTCAGGGTTGTCAGGGGCAGAAGCTGTGCCATTGGTTACCATCCCACCTATGTCCCCTTCATCTCCGCACATGGTTCTGATGCCGACACATACCACATCACCATTGCCCATAGAGGAAGGACAGTCAGCGTCTGTTGGCATTGAGCAGGAATGTGTGGTGGCTACAGAAGGTGCGTGTACACACCATGTTGCCAGTGTAATGACTGGTGATGTGCCACACAGGCATGTGGCTGGTGCTGCTCGTAGGAGGACCTCTGGCAGACATGCACCTGCTGTACAGGGTGCAGCAGCTGGTATCACCAGATGCATGTTCCAGACTGTAATGGCGGCACAGGCACGTGCTGAATGGCAGAACCAAGAAGGGCAGAGGCTGCAGAGGGCGCAATCCATTCCCTAAATGAGAACATCCAGTCATTGGCGAATGCTCAACAGCAGATTGCTAATGTACTGGATAGGCGATTAGGTGAGATGGTTGGAATCCTCGACCGAGGCATGTCAATCCGCGAGCGTGAGCTGTCTGTGCTGGAACACCTGGTAGGGGTGAGGCGTAGGACACATGGCCGTAGGCCAGCAACACCACCTAGTGTAGGTCGACGTGTGCATGCCACCTTTCATGCCCACTCACACAGTGCCAGTAGCAGCAGCAGTGCAGCTGGTGCTACACCAACCACACCAGGACACAGCAGGCCACGTGGACGTGGCCCTGGCTGGTCCCAGTGTGGACACGGTTCCAGCGGACATGTGTCATCGGAGAGTGGCCACTCCGTACCTCTACCGGTAGTGCCCGTGCGACCCCAGGCAGGCACGGGTCACGTGGCCGCAGACTGACACAGTGAGCCGTACAACCTGCACTGTACAGTCTGGGGCTGCCAAGTATACCCCGTGTAGGCATCGCAGATGGCTGAACTGTGTACACACATACCCACACACGGCAGACACAACTGTAGGGCTCCACCACATCCACATGCATTCTGCACAGTCATGCCCAGTAAATGCACCAGCCCTTACACACACACATGATGTCATCCATTGGTACAGCCTATGCCCCTGGCACACATATCACCCTGTGCATATAATGAAGCCTCTGCCGCATCACTGTCATCCACACCATCGGTGCACAGTTATGCAAATATATTCTGATGCACAGGGTGGACAAGATAGTGAGAGGTGTATGTGATACCTGTGTACACATAGTGTGTGATGTGTATGTTGCAATGGTTGTGTATGACAAGTGACAGGTGCGTATGTGACGTGGGTTGTGTACTGTCATCATGCAGCAGACATACCATGTACTGCAGGTGCAGCATACATTGAGCTGTGTACACGGTATGTGTGACGGTTACATGTGTAGCACCATGTTGGTTCTGTTAACCTGTATGCCTCATATGGTGTACTTGCATGTGCCTACTGGGAGCACTGTTATCAGTCCCCCACATGTAGCTGTGGGTTACCCACAGGCACATCTGGCAATATCAGCATACCACAGGTACCCGCAACCTGCCTGGACACCTACATAGGTACATAGGTGCATAGGTACATACCAGGCTATGTGCCCTACGGCATGTGTAAGACTAGCCAGAGTGTGTGTGGCTTTCACCACCCCTTAGGATGAGGATACTATATCCATTGGTCTGCTGTCCCTCTGTCCAGCAGTGACACAGAGATGATGCCTGGGGCATACCTACGATCTCCCATCCACACATCAGGATTACTCTTGGACAGAATCAGTGAGGGGCTCTGCTTCACAAGGGCTGGGAATCTGTTCCATGGTGTAGGGAGTCTCTGGGCGATGAACCTGTCCCTCCAGCACATCCTATTTATGTCCGTGTTGAGGTTTCTGTCAGTTGCTCTCGTGCCCGTGGGTGTTTGGATCCTAGGAGGTGGAACATGTCCATGACACCCAGGTCGGACATGGCCGTGTATGTCAGGCACAGATCACCTCGGAGCAGACGGTATGAGAAGGTATACAGCCGGAGTCCCTTCAGTCGGGCAGCGTGTGACATATGTTTCAGCACCTTTATCCCTGTGTTGTGGAACGTTTGGGGTCCTTCCGAGTGCTGCAGGTGTCAGGTTAGGTACATTCCAAATGTGGCATTGTACCCAATCATTGGTCTGATGTGTGAAGAGTACAGGGGTACAATGACCTCCCCTGATGTGGATGTGAATCCCTTCATGACCAGGTGGGCACAGTGGAATGTCTTCCCAACCACATTGGCAATGTGAGTGTCAAGAGAGGTTACCGACAGGTTTGGTACCCATGTCCCTGCTCACGTCCACCATGTTTAATGGATTACCACCTATGTGGTAATTCGGGGTGAACATGTCTTTCCCAAAGGGTAGGTCTATACCTTCCCTGGCATGTAGCTTCAGGCCATGGCTCTGGCACCAGTTATCCATTTCTATGAGACCTCAGGTGGATGTCCGTGTCTGATGGGGTGTTGAGTATGGTGGCCGGTTTGCAGTCATCTGCATACCTTGTCTGCCACAATACCCCTATGTTTGCATGCACGTCGGAAAGTTGAATGCCGAACTGGAGGGGGCCCAGGACTGAGCCCTGTGGGCCACCACTCAGGACCAGCTTGTTGTCTGATATGGCGCCAGGAACACTAACCCTGTGGGTTTTGACCTCCATCCGGTTGGCAACCCATTGTGTGACATATGTCTCTACATCTACGCTGGTGAGCCTTTCTATGATGCCCGCGTGGAGTGTGTTTCGAACGCTGTCGCCAGGTCACGGTAGTCTCTGCAAACCGACGTACCCCCATCAATGTCCTTAGTGACTCCTCCAAACAGGTCGACCAGGTTCAGGAGGCAGGATCTGCCCTTGACTAAGCCGATGTGGGTATGTTCCAGTATTTGTCGTTCCCCAATATCTTCATTTATGGGCTCCATTATGGACCCCTCCATAGCTTTGCAGACAAGGCTTGTCAAGCTTATAGGGCAGGGATGTACAGAGTCCATAGGAGCACTGCCTTGGTGGAGTGGGACCACAGTTGCCGTATGCCATCCATCGGGTACATAGCCTGTAGTAAGGCTAAGATTAAACAGCAGCCTTATGTGCGGGGTGAGGCCCTCATTGAGGTTGTGTAGCACACAGCCGGGGACACCATCTGGTCCCATTGATGCTGTGTTCACTGCTTTACAGATATCAGCTCTCACCTGGGCATTCGAGATGTTTGGGAGGCTAGACTCTGGTGAGATAGATACGTCCCCTCTTGGGGGGGAGGGAGGGTAGATGTATGCACGGAACCTGTCTGCCAGTTTGTTGGCAATGTCTGTAGGTTCAGTGATCATTGTACCATTCTGGACTAATTCCGAGCATAACTGTGTTGCTTCCACCCATGTTCCTACCATAGTTAAGGAAGGCCTCATGGTTGTCTTATGTGTCCTTTGCAAGTCCAGTCACACAGGCAGCCTTGGATGATTGTATGAGTGATCGTATGTTAACGCCAGTATTAATCAGTGATGCCTTCCCTGGTAGTGATATTGCTCTGTCATGTAGTAGCTTTCACCTCTTGTTGTACGGTTTGTTAATGGCTGGGGTCCACCAGACCATGTGCCTGCCTTTGGTGGACAAGGTCCTGATGTTATCAGGGATCGCTTGATCCAGACATTCCTGGGGGTGCTCATAGAAGGCATTTGTAAGGGTTTCAGCAGCACGGCCTGTGCTTACCACTGGCATGGAGGCCTTGTAGGGTACCACACCAGTCGTATGACATGTGGGGTTCGCTGTGGAGAGGTCTTCACTGTGGTCTCCCTTGCTGGTGTTGGGTGCAGGATGCGGATCTCCAGTGAGTTCACTATATGGTCTGACCTCACCGTTGAGGAATGTATATCCTGTGTGGAGCATGTCGTCCCCATGTGTGATGATCAGGACTAGTATAGTTCCTCCCCTTGTGGGTATGGTGCATGGTTGTTCCACAGCATTCGGGTGTCTGAACACCTGGAACCTTTGGTGTAGGGTGTTGTGTCCTGGGTAATGTTCCCGGTCTATGTATGGGTGGTTGATGTCACCCAATATGATGATGTTGTGAGAGCATTCATACTCCCCAGTGTCTTCAGGAAGGCTGTGCGGGTATCCTGGGTTTGGGAGGGTGGTCTGTAGCATGCAACAAACTGTAGGGCAGTCCTACCCATGGTTAATTGCACCTGGATGGTCCCCGCTGCTACGTGCATTTCTGCCAACCTGGATGTGTGGGTATCCTTCATGGAAATGGAGACTCCCCCTCCTTCTGTGTTCTGTCCGGGTTATGGTCCTGAACGCATGATATGAGGTATGACCTGATAGTGCTGGTGTGCTTTCAGGAGCCCTGAACAATGTTTCAGTCACAGCACTGACATTGATGTCCTCCATACTGAGGAGGGCATTTGAGGGCATGCAGCTTGGGCGTAGACTACTGGCACTGAGCAGTATTACCCTTTCTTTTCACCAGGTTTGTAGTCTAGGGTGGCAGGTTTATCATTCCAGCCTTGCCTGCAGTGGGAGCCTTAGCCAAACTCTTGAAGACCAGGGGCGACAGGTGCAAGCCATCCCTTGCGAAGGGGCATGGCGGGCAAGCATGTCATCCCAGGCAAGAGGAAATTGGATCCCCTCAGACTGACACCGGTAACCAGGCAAATTATCAAGGGTGATCATTTGGAGCCAGTATTGTGGCATCATACTTGATGAGGGTGGGATACTGCCCAGGCAGGGACATGCTGGCCTGGGCTACACAATCTGAGAGCCCCTCTATGTCTCCTTTCATGTATCCCAGGGTGGTATGTCTCCGGTCGTTGACACCAGCATGGACAATGACCGCGTCATACTTGTACATGCTGCGGAGTGACCTGAGTGCATGTGTTATGTGGCGGATTCCAGCGCCTGACAGGCAGCCTACTGTGATCATTCCCTTGTTCAGTCTGGTGGGTGGGACGTTGGTGTGTCTGACTGTGGCGTCACCCATTACAAGTGTGTCTGGCATTGTGTGTGGCCTTTGGGGCTGTGACTGTTTAGCACACTGTCGTTGAGAACTATGTGTTGCATGTCCTATGTCTTGTGGAGGCAGTTGCTTGGGTGTCTGCTTCAGAGGCCTCGTCAGGTTCGTTACATGTTTTAACAGTGCCTCCGAGTATGTCTTAGTGTATTCATGTATTTGTTTAGCATTTGTGATAGTTACATGTGACACTGGGTTTGTGGTGTGCATGGTGTCCTTCCCCTCCCGTTTGGTCTTGCCGGTCATGGTTTGAGAGAGCTCAGCTCCCTGTCTGGCTATATAGTTGCATCTCTCACATGTATTATGTTTAGTGGGGGAGGTGCGGCTTGTCCGTGTCCATGAGGCACCTGTAACATTGCCTCAGGACGCCCAGATTCACCATCTGAACAGGAGAGGTCGCTAGCAATTGACCCTTCGACATGCCAGAGAACGTGAATGCATTTGCTGTGTAACTGGGTCAGAAGGCACCTATAGGGAAGTGGGTACTCATGGGGATTCTAGGCTAGTGTAGTACTCCATCTAGTATACATGTACTTTACCTATGTAGGAATACTATGGGAGCAGGTGCTGAGCTTTTGTGATAGAGAACAGACAGTTGAGATTGCAAGTAGAGAGGTTCTACATGTAAACCTGTGGAGCACGGAGCCAGATATAGTGTAACGTTGCTTACACAGTACATGACGCACATGTCCACACATATACTGCACCTGACGCCTGTGGTCGGTGCCACAGGCTACGATGGACAGAGACATCACATACATGGCATGACACAGTACAGGTATGGTGACATTCTGCAGGTGTCGTACACAGTGTGCTGGCAACTGACTGCAGGTGTCACCTGTCAGCTGTGGTGCACGGTGTGCAGCAGTTGGATGCTGTACCGGTACAGGAATATGTCCGCAATTGTGGGGCGTACACCACTATGGCAAACACCCCATTGTGTGCAGATGGGGACACCTGCCTGTGTGGTCAGCACCCTCACAATACAATGCACCCACACGCCATGTCACAGGGGGTGGTCTTGCACAGGTGGCCAGTAAGGCTCACAAGTATGGCATTGACAGGGCTGTACAATGCAGCACCAGTACGGGATGGTCACCCTGTGTGGTTAGTGTCCAGTCACAACACTATATCTGCATACACCCTCACAACAGCCAACAGACATACACACATGTTGACACAGTGACATGGTGGTGACCACACATGTCTACACGGACGGACGACATGTTGCATGTACTGCACCATCCACATCCATGCACCCCACACTGAGGTTATGTACAGATCTCTACCATGGTGTACAGTGATGTGTGGCACGTGGCACATAGTCCCCCCGATCTGTGGCATACATGGGCACACATTCCTGCACACATGTCGGTGCTAGGAATGCCACACCCGCTATATGGGATATGTGCATGTGTGCAGCGGTATGTAGTGCATCATGCGTACCACCACTGTATCTGGCAGCTGCTGATATATGCACTTGGGAGGTGGTAGGGGTTACAGTGGCCATGTGACATATGGTCGATGACACATGACCGATGGGTATGCATTATGGCAGCGCTGTCATGTAAAGGCGACATAGACTGTATGCACATGGCAGGGTAGGATGGTGTGTGACACACCTGTGACCAGCACCTGCACACATGCATGTGGACAGGTGTTTAAACACATGGTGTTCACACATACCGCCATGCGTGCTGTTACTATGCCACCATATGACGGCCCCAATGATGGGTATGCATGTGGTAGGGGGTTGCAACTGTGTTATGGACATCGGACACCACTCATGCATGGCTGCACCGTGCACAGTACACGTGTCACATGTATCCCCTGTTGCCATGTGTGTATGCATTGCTATGTTGTGACATGTGTGTCGACATACATGGAACATGGACTGTGGAATGGTATCACAGCTGTCATAGGCAAACTGTACAAGGGTATGCGTCCCAGTCAACACCGCTACACCCTGTAGGGGGTGCATACCACAGACATGTGTCCATCTTCCATTCGTGTGTGTATTACCGCGTACGCCAGTGTTATGCATGTGGTACATCACAGGCTTCGTATGTGTCCTGTGTGCAGTCCATGCACACAGCCAGGCAATCACATATATGACATATCCGGACTTTGTTTCACTGTGGTACAGCTGCAGTCATGTATCATATCTGTGTCAGGCCCGTGGTATGTGTGGAGCACGCCTGTCCATGTATACCGATATGGGTGGACTAAATCAAACCTGTGGGATCATTGATAGTACATGTGTACTCTGCATGACGGACGTACACCGCCATATAGACCTGTGGACATATGTCACATGCTGTTGCTGGACCGTGAGGCATACTGCTGCACCAACGACATGGTGCTGGCATAGCAGCTGCAGTGTTCACTGCAGTGTGTACATGTTCAGCCAGCACCCGTGACGCCTGTGCTGTCATCTGTGTGTGTACGTGTAACTGCATGTATGTCCACCCTGTGCGTGTGTACAGGTTTACCTGGCCGTGACTTGCGGTGTGTCCACTCCGTCTGCATGCCGGATGGCGCGTAGCACATACTAAGTGTGTGAGCATGCCCGGGTTGCTGTTGTGTGGGCGGACACACACGACGGTCCACAATCTGCCCTTCCATAATTTCACCCCATGTGTATGCATGTCTGCACTCTGCAGATTCTAAGTGTGGGAGCATGCCCAGTAAGCAGCTGTGTAGATGGACACACAGTACAGTGCACACCGCGCCCATCTGCGTTGATACCCCATGTACATGTATGTTTCCCCTTCGCAACCGCCACGTCTGTGGCATGCCCGGGTTGCTGTTGTGTGGGTGGACACACACGACGGTCCACAATCTGCCCTTCCATGATTTCACCCCATGTGTATGCATGTCTGCACTGTGCAGATTCTAAGTGTCTGAGCATGCCCAGTAAGCAGCTGTGTAGATGGACACACAGTACAGTGCACACCGCGCCCGTCTGCGTTGATACCCCGTGTGCATGTATGTTTCCCCTTCGCAACCGCCACATCTGTGGCATGCCCGGGTTGCTGTTGTGTGGGGGGACACACACGACGGTCCACAATCAGCCCTTCCATGATTCCACCCCATGTGTATGCATGTCTGCACTCTGCAGATTCTAAGTGTGTGAGCATGCCCAGTAAGCAGCTGTGTAGATGGACACACAGTACAGTGCACACCGCGCCTGTCTGTGATACCCCGTGTGCATGTATGTTTCCCCTTCGCAACCACTAGGTGTGAGGGCATGCCCAGTATGCCATTTGGGGGTACACAGTACAGTCGGCACCGATGTCTGCTACTAGGCATGTAGCCATGGCCAATGACATCCTGCATAGCCATGGTGACCGTCCAGGTGAGTCATATGTGGTTGGTATGCCACAATGGCTGCCTACATCGTGCACGCCGGATGCCCTCTCATAGGGTATACTGTCTGTGGTGCATCCCGTATCCATGTCGTGATGTTGTGCTCCGTAGTTAGTTGGTATTCCCGAGTGCAGCACTACCGTGTTACTGTATGCCCACCTTGGGATAGTAACATGCTGTGTGACTGCGCACTCTGTCTTCATTCCCTATCGGCTGCCTTGCCTCTGCAGATGATATCACCCACCTAGGGGTATGCCTCCTGACAGTGCTGTGCTCAGTAATCTCGGTAGCGCATTCTGTATATGCATCATGCTGTAGTGTGTTCATGTAGGTAGGCGTAGGTTCAACTCCAGGCCCTTCCCCGTGTGTGTGTGTGTGTGTGTGTGTGTGTGTGTGTGTGTGTGTGTGTGTGCGCGTGTGTGTGTTTCCAGCTGCCTCTGCAGATGGTCATGGGTCATGCTTTTAGACGCTTCGCAATACATACCTTGGCTATTTTCAGCTATTCCTTTACGGATGATGTCACTCACCTAGCAGTATGCCTCTGACAGCGCTGTGCTCAGTAATCTCGGTAGCGGGTTCTGTAAATGCATCATGCTGTAGTGTGTTCATGTAGGTAGGCGTAGGTTCAACTCCCGGCCCTTCCCCGTGTGTGTGTGAGGTGTGTGTGTGTGTGTGTGTGTGTGTGTTTACAGCTGCCCTTGGTGAGAGTAGTTCCTTTAGTCGCTTCGCAACACATACCTTGGCTATTGGCATCTATTCCTTTACGGATTATGTCACCCGCCTAGAAGTATGCCTCTGACAGCGCTGTGCTCAGTAATCTCGGTAGCACGTTCTGTAAATGCATCATGCTGTAGTGTGTTCATGTAGGTAGGTGTAAGTTCAACTCCCGGCCCTTGCCCGTGTGTGTGTGTGAGGTGTGTGTGTGTGTGTGTTTACAGCTGCCTCTGCAGATGGTCATGCCTTTAGTCACTTCGCAACACATACCTTGGCTATTGGCATCTATTCCTTTACGGATGATGTCACCCGCCTAGAAGTATGCCTCTGACAGCACTGTGCTCAGTAATCTCGGTAGCACGTTCTGTAAATGCATCATGCTGCAGTGTGTTCATGTAGGTAGGTGTAAGTTCAACTCCCGGCCCTTCCCCGTGTGTGTGTGAGGTGTGTGTGTGTGTGTGTTTCCAGCTGCCTCTGCAGATGCTTTTAGGCAACCGCAACACATACCTTGGCTATTGTCAGCTATTCCTTTACGGATGATGTCACCCGCCTAGAAGTATGCCTCTGACAGCGCTGTGCTCAGTAATCTCGGTAGCACGTTCTGTAAATGCATCATGCTGTAGTGTGTTCATGTAGGTAGGTGTAAGTTCAACTCCCGGCCCTTCCCCGTGTGTGTGTGTGTGTGTGTGTGTGTGTGTGTGTGTGTGTGTGTTTCCAGCTGTCTCTGCAGATGGTCATGCTTTTAGACGCTTCGCAACACATACCTTGGCTATTGTCAGCTATTCCTTTACGGATGATGTCACCCGCCTAGAAGTATGCCTCTGACAGCACTGTGCTCAGTAATCTCGGTAGCGCATTCTGTAAATGCATCATGCTGTAGTGTGTTCATGTAGGTAGGCGTAGGTTCAACTCCCGGCCCTTCCATGTGTGTGTGTGGGGTGTGTGTGTGTTTACAGCTGCCCCTGTAGAGAGTAGTTATTTTAGATGCTGCTGACACATACCTTGGCTATCGGCGTCTATTGCTTTATGGATGTTGTCACCCACCTAGGCGTGTGCCTCTGGCGGTACTGTGTTCAGTGGTCCACGTGGCGCGTTCCATACCTGTCTCATACTGTTATGCGTTTGGATAGGTGGGGGTAAGATCAATACCCATGCCTACCAGCTGTGTGTGTGTGTGTCTATGCTCCCAGCCGCATGGGTTCATAGGTTATGGCTTTAGAGTTTCCGCAGAACACTTATATCCTGCCGCCATCTCTGTGTTTGTGGATGGTGAGACGCAGCTCGTGGACTGCCTGTGTGACTGCTGTGGTTGGCGACCTCCAAAGCGTGTTCTCCACGTGCGCCCTGCTGTGGTGTGGTGGAGTGGTGCTGTGTACGTTACACTCCTGGCCTTGCCACATGTGTCTGTCTGTATCTCTCTCGATGTATATATACATACTTATGTTATGCCCATAGCACTGCTCTTGCATGGACAGCTGTTTGTCCCATGTATCGCATATTTGCACGGCTGATACATAGAACTGTGGTACGATGCATATCCACTCATTGTCCATGCAACGTCCGTATTCCGGCACGCCCTAGAGACATCTGCTGGATATCGTGGCAGACAGCTATCCTTGCTGTACTGACACTGTACCCGTACACGCCATAAACCTTGCGTATAATTGCCTGTTTATGGTGTGTGTATGTCTATCTGAGCTGTATGCATGGTCGTGTGTATGTCCCGCTATAGCCGTCTGTGCAGGTGTAGCCACTATGGGTAATCCTTGTAGACCGCTGTTTCATGTGCACTTCAGCACATACCTGCAGACCGTACTACCCCTCCTATGGCAGCGGCCTTAGATCAACCGCTGCCCTAGGCGATAGGGCTCCATGGCGCCCACCACCACAACACATGGTGCCCCCATCCTGGTGTACCTACATGACATACCTACTAGAAAGGTGGCCCTGCTAGTGCGGTGCCCTAGACAGCCGCCGGATTGGCCTATGCCTATGGCCGGCTATGAGCACATCACAAGGCATACTTTTACATTCAGTGTTTTATAAAGGCTAGATTTTAATCCCAGAGGGGGGGACCTTATCAACTATACTTTAGAATGCGGATTGAGATGGATTATTAGGTGGGGAGTTGACCACACACCAGGGCTGAATGATGAAGTACAGATTAAGCCTCTTTTGAGAAGCAGGTGGCTTAAACCCAAATAACAGGAATGTAGTTTAGGTACAGCTATACATTTAACAACCATTAGTCCACTCTTTCAGTTGTTTACCACTGTATTACATTGATATAATATACATATTTTCTATATATATTGTTAGATTTTTCATTGATGAGTATTAGGCATAGTACAATATCATATAATACATGTTTTAATAGGATGTTTTTGAAGATGTTAATATATGTGTGAGTAGTTAACATTGTGTCTGCGCTTTATATGCTGGGGTTAACTGTTCATTGTTTGATGAGAAATTGACCAATGAAAGTGTAAGGAGGGATATTTAAAGCCTGTATGCTTTTATGTTATGTGTAAGTCTGACGGAGCCTATGGGTGAAAGCGCTTACTTGTCTATAAAGGAACCTTTTTATACCATTTGGGCACTGTCCTGGACAATTTCTACGTTGACTGTTTCATCTACCTATGTGTTGTTTGGATTGTGTGCCATGAGGTGCCAGCGGTTATTTTATGTTGATTAGGTGTATTCCATGGTCAATTGAAATTAATCATATTAATTCATTAAAGGATCTTCTTTATAAGTGGGAACGCCATAGTTTAACCATCCTATGACCTTCCTAGTTGAAGTTGTTGGTGTGCCATTAGTATGTGTTCCACAGGTCGCCCATTTGTTCCGCATTATGGAAGCGAGTGATCCCCATTTTGGTGATGGCAGATTGAGAGCTGTGTACGCCGGTATTCGCACGGCGGTCATACTTTGTATGGGGAATGTCTAATGTAGTCCCTATCTGTATTTCCTGTGCTATGCCTTACTGCAGCTGTGTAATTCCACCAGGTTTCCAGTTATAGGTGCCATCTTGGTCGTACGCTTGTCCATCCATGGGAATTGCCTACTGGACACTGATATAGGGCTGTACACATTTCACACCTGCTTTTAGCATTATCCGGTGGATGCTTTGCATCATTAGTGGGGAGTAAGGCATGTGCTATACCCACATCCCTCCCACGGGGCGGGACAACGGATTATCTGCCAAACAACACCGAGCCCCATATCTGCATACCCAGGATCCCATGGCTGCAACCCTCGATGGTACACATTACACATCCTTCATGTGTGCGGGACTGGGATGTGGACGCACTTCTATGGACTCGACAATCTGGGGATTTCTGTTCATATGTCCTGCATTTCATGGACACTTGTCATCAACCTTAAACACGCTGGTGGTGCATATGTCTAGCTGTGCCGTAGTCACGGCTGTCATTTCTTCTGGGTCGATCGCAGCTGGTTGATATTGCGAATGGATCAATTTTTGGAGTCCTATAATGGACACCAATGTGCATATGTAAAGTGTAGAACTTGTTGGACTGTCACCATCTGGCCAGTGGTTTTGACTGCTGCTGTATCTTCCCCAATCGCGGATGTCTGTTTGACTACCCATATTATGTATTACTTGGCCTATCTATATCCATGTGCCAGTAAGCGGAAATACAGCAAACCTTGAGTCCTGGTCATCTTCATAAAATACATTATTGAACATAAACCAGGCCAAAACAGACGATGACAAAAACGATACACTCCACAGTCAAAAGATACTGAGCTCTTTCACCCACTAACATGGGGCATCGTCGGATCTGAAATACATTAGATAGTCGTCCCTTATATACTTCCTTCAGAGTCAGTTTAAAGTCAATTAATCAATAAACTTGCTCATAGTTAAGTGGACAGTGCTCCAAGTCTTGATGATAAAGTGACATATACAAATCAGTGTTGCATACATTACTTAATGGAAACAATAATACAACAACAATGTGTTAATATAAATACAATATTGGTCAATACAATCAGTATATTGAAACATAGTTGATAATTGTTGTGAGTAAACCTTAGAATGTAGTGTGTTGATAATGATATTGTATATCAATGTGTATAATTGTTGCATTAAGATTCCAAATCATGGAATAAATAAGTACAATTAAAGCATATTTTGTATAAATATGAATGTAAATAAGAGTCACAATGTTAAATATGAATATGACTATATTATAACTATATCAATATGATATGGAATAAACTGTAGTTTTTTACATCTTGTTTTCAAGTGACAAATCTATGTCCATGCGTCATATCTACGGGCCGTCGGACTGCTGTGTGTAGATATATACATGTGAACCCCTCGTTTCATACCTTTCTTTGTTACTGTCTGTGGATTACCTGTGTACACACATCAATTACCATGCCATACCTTTCCACTGTACAGGTTCTGGCATGGCTGGTTGGCCCTTAATCTTGCTGTGTGTTACATTGACCTGTGTATCTGGCAATTTTCTGGTGTGTCATGTGTGACCTTCTTGCTTCTTTAGGGACCTGATCCCATAATTGTGACGTGCTTCCACTGGCCATATATTTCTCTGTCGTCTGTGATCTGTGTGTAACCAGTCCTTTCAGGACACTTTCTATTGTTGTTCTTTTTTGGTTACATACATGAGTACTTTGGTATGTTGTGCTATTATTGTGTGTGGAGCATTTCTCCACGGGCCTCTGCTGACACTGGACATATATCCAGCTAGCCTAGCCCGGTCAACAAGTGTGAGCCAACTGAACACAATTCGTACGGGGGCACCTTCTGACAAGTGGGTCGGGTTACAGATGCATAACCGTCGTCAATCCATACTACTAACACACACGTTATTCTATCCACATTCTATGTTTGTCTTATCACATAGCGTGTGTTTCTCACTATTTCTAACGGTACTTTACATGGCATTGCCCGATTCCATACTTTCAGAGGCTGACAGTTTTGAGACATGTATGATTGATGTGGAGGACACAGCCTTAACTTTCCCTGCTGTGAGCGGATCACACACGCACACGCGCACTTGCATTTCCTAATTGTGGGTTACGCGCAGGCGCACATGCATATTCGTATTCTGTTTACATATGTTTACGTGGTCTGTGTTAGTTGTGACTGTTCCGGTAACATATCTCTGATCCGGTTGACGGACGTGTGCGGAACGCACTTTCACCTTTAAACATGTAACAGTCTTTGCGGCATGGACGCATTACGTACATGTTCACATTTATATGTTCTATAGTCGTAATTCAAACGGGACTGCATTCACGTTTGCCGGTTACTGTGACCACTACACGTTAGCTGTTCGGTCTCATTTATATGCATACCCATGGTACTTAGCTAAATTTACATATCCCCCCACCCCCACCCCCCGCACTCACGTACGTCACAGGCATCCATTCTCCTGCTGGGAAAGGTGCGGTACTACATGTTAAACATTCCTTATTCCCTCCCGCTCATGGCCCAGGATGCATATGCCGTGACCGCAGGGATATTCAGATCACAGGGGCTTATATCCCCTACGCATACAGGCCTTCGATTGTCAGGGTGTTCCTGTGGTGCTTTGGGTTTGGTCTTGTCCGCCTAGTGTACGGAACTGCCCTGATCGTGTACGAATGTCAGACGAGTCACATGGGCATGGTTTGTCCGTGTCTATGATACCATATCTCCCCCCCATTATTCCTAACCGTGTGCGCTGATTGGCCAGCGTACCCGTTGTAGATCTTGTTATAGTAATTGCACACGGTCTGGTTGAACGGACCTATTTCCATTACTAACCCTCGGTATTTATAACCTGTCTCGCTATATTACATGGGTTTAACATTGCGTGACGGCTTTCACTGAGCCACGGACATGTCCGTTGCTTAGTTTGGGCCAGTCCCGCTCTGCTACACACATTTAACATTGGGGAACAGGTTGAACAGCTCAGCAACGGGGACATCGGGCTCTCCGTCGCTGTTTAGTATTGAATCGCTATGTTGACTTTGTTTCACAGAGTGAGACAGTGTCGACATTGGTAACGGACATCTCGTGCAGTACGTCTGCACAGCCGCGGGTGCCATATGTCTGCGTTTGGGCGGCGGACAGGCATTATGCTGTGCCATTATGTCTGGGAATATATGGTTTCTTTCCATAGATGATATGGCATACTAGCAATGACCCGCGTCTGGGTGTGGGTACTGCTGTATTTACCCACGGCAAGAGTGACCTTAGGTCAAGTGGTGCCCTAGGCAAAAGGACTCCATGGTGCCCCCGCCACATCACCCGCTACCCCCATCCTGGTCTACCTACACCAAATAAAGGCTGGAAAGGTGCCCCTAGTAGAGCGGCGCCCTAGGCGGCTGCCTAGTTGGCCTATGCCTAAGGCCGGCTATGTGTGTGGTCCCTCGGGCGTCGGACTCGGGAACGCACCACGTCTGCCGTGGGTATATCTAGCATTACCCACATCCGGGCGTGGTTTATTGCTATGATGTTCCATTAATGCGGACACGTGTGTTTGGACAACCTACAATAGCTTCTGCTATTGGCATACAATGCTGTGGGTGGTGCCGGTTACCATACATATGCCTTTCTCAAAAGCCGACTTCACACTTCTAAACACTAGTGTGGTCTCCTTTAAGGCCCCTGAGCCAGTGGTAAACATTACTCAAACCGCTGAATCACTTACATATGCCTTCTACCAGCACCTACAGGACTGCATGGATCAGGCAATCCCATACAACACAGACTCTTTGTACCAAAGCCAAGCATCCGGTCTGGTGGACCCCAGCCATGAACAAGCTCTACAACGAAAGGAGGTAGCTACTACAAGATAGAGCGGAATACTTGTAAGGTAAGACACCCTTGCTCATTATATGTGTGAAGAACTACAAGCTCTCATGAAATCATCCAGGGCAAATTCGACAGAGAAATCACCAAGGACTCGACAGACAATCATAAGGCCTTCTTTAGCTATGTTGGACACCTGGGAGGACACTCCCAGATATGCTCAGACTGGGTTCAGAATGATGTGAAGATTACTGAACCTACACACATTGCCAACATACTGGCTGACAGGTTCGGTGCAAACTTCTCCCCCCCCCTCCCCCCCACATGGAGAGATATCTATACCAGAGGATTGTAGACCCCGGAACATCTGTAACGCACAGGTGGGAAATGCTCTCTCCAAGGCAGTAAACACAGCATCCATGGGACCAGATGGTGTCCCAGCTGGGTACTCCACGAACTCAATGAGGAATTAAACCCACAGTTAGGACAGCTGTTTAATCTTAGCCTCACCTCAGGATATGTACCCAAGTAGTGGCGCAAGGCGACTGTAGTCCCACTTCACAAGGGCGGTGCCTCCACTGACCCTGGTAATTACCGTCCCATTAGCTTGACAAGCTTTATCTACAAAGCCATGGAGAAGGATCATAATGGAACTCATAGATAAAGACATAGGGGACTTGCATACTTTGGATCCAACCCAGTTTGGCTTGGTCAAAGGCACATCATGCCTTTTAAACTTGGTTGACTTTTTAGGAACAGTCACCAAGGCCACTGATGAGGGTAAAGCAGTCCATACAGCCTACCTCGACCTGGCAAAGGCCTTCGTCACAATACCCCCCTCAGGTATCATTGATAAACTCATCAGCTTGAATGTAAACACATACATCGCAAGATGGGTTGCAAACTGGCTAAGTGACAGAACCCACACGGTCATAGTTGCTGGCGCCATGTCATACTCACAGCCGGTCACAGGTGGTGTCCCACGGGGCTCAGTCCTGGGTCCACTCATTTTCGGCATCTACATTTCCAAAGTACAAGCAAACACAGGGGGGTTATGGCTGACAATGTTTGCAGATGACTGCAAACTGGGTGCCATAGTCGGACACACATCTGACACAGATATCCTTCAGAAGGGCCTCACAGATATGGATAACTGGTGCCAGAGACATGGCCTACAGCTAAATGCCGGGAAATGCATAGTCATACCCTTCGGGAAGAACAAGGTTACCCCTAGCTACCATATAGGTGGCAATCCACTGAGCACAGAGGGAGTTACCAGGGATCTGGGGACCCGGGTTTTCAGTAACCGTTCGTTCGACACACACGTTGCTAACGTAGTTAGGTAGACCTTCTACATTGCCCACCTGATCATGAAGGGATTCACATCTAGATCAGGGGAGGTCATCGTCCCCTTGTACTCATCACTCATTAGACCTATGATTGAGTACAATGCCCCGTTCGGAATGTATCTGACCCAACACCTGCAGCAGCTGGAAAGGCCCCAACAGTTCATCGACAAACGGATGCAGGGTCTCAGGAATATGTGTTATGCTGACCGACTGAAAGGACTCCAGCTCTATTCAGTTGCATACCACTTGCTCAGAGGTGACCTGTGCCTGGCATACAAGGCCATGTCGAACCCGGATTTGATGACTATGCTTCACCTAAAGAATCTAGATCCCTCAGAACCACAAGGGCAGGTGACGTAAACCTTGACACGGTCATTAATAGAACGTGCTGGAGGGACAGATTCATCACCCAGACACTCACTATGCTGTGGAACATCCCAGTACATGTGAGGCAGAGCACCTCGCTGGCCTTGTTCAAGGGGAATCTTGACCAATGGATGGGAGATTGCAGATATACCCCAGGGATTACTTCAGTGTCACTGCTTGACAGAGGTACAGCAATATGATAGGCATAGTTTTCTTCAAAATGAAGGGGTGGCAAAGGCAACATAGCTATGGGCTAGGCTTATAGATGCCCTTGGGCGGATAGCCTACTATGAACCTATGAAACTATGAACCTATGTTCATAGTTTGTCCCATTCACACTTGTCTATCCCCTGTCCTCATTCGTATGTGGATATTTCTGTGGCACATGATTGAACTATGTATTACCAGCAGGTATGCTGTGTACAGTGCACATATGTCACGGTTGATTACAGTGTATCTGTGTACCTACCTCTGTGATACTGAGGACTACCACACATCCTTCACAGCATTACATGCATATGTCCATACTATTATTCGTTGGCCTGTGGGGGGTTGTCAGGGCAACGGTTACACGTGTCCCTGTTTGTGCACGCATCATGGTGGTCTTTGACCGGCCTCCGTTGCTATCGTGGGATGGATGGTGGTGTTGGTGTGTGTTTGGGTTGTGTTTCCACTGCCAATACATCAGTGGGGGGTGGGGTTGGCACATGTTCCTCTTTGCAGGGAGCCCCATCCTGGACATTTGTGTCATGCGTCGACACTTGGCACATGCCATATGTCCTGTGATATTCCCACAGTTGTGTATGCCTTCCTGCATTACTACTGCGTGTTACTGGCAGTTTGTATCTGGTACGCATGGCTATTATGTTGGATAGCTTAGCCTATTCCCATGATATGACATACCCATTCATCCAGGCATATACATGTTATTCAATCCTTTGCATTGGCCGAGGGTGTTTGGCCATCCGGCACCACTATTCTCTACGTGTGATGTCCCACCTTCACCGTCTGTGCATGTGGCACCCTGTTGGGGTGTCCTGCTTGGTGGGCAGATGTTCCGCCCTATGTGTTGTGTTTGACATGTCTGCATAGCTAATCATCAGTACGGTGGCTGAACATACTGCTTTGTCCAGATGTGTACAGTTATGGACACCGTGGCATGTGAACGCCTATGGGGTTTCGACAGGTCCATACCACATGCGGGATGTACACATTCTGCCGACACATTCACATGCAGCCATTCGGATATCAGTACCTGAGGTGGGATGTTGACATGTGGGGTACATATTTGCCCGCGTGGCACTGCCTAGGACAATACTTCATACTACATTTGAGGTATACCCACTGTGTGTAGGTGTGCAGCTGCGCAAGGCTGCTAGCTGGGCTGGGTGCACGGTCGTACATGGGTGCGGGTTAAGTGCTATGACGGGGCTGTTGTGTATTACATTTGCATGCATGGGTTCTGCTTCTGGATATTACCCTTCGGCATACGCCGTCCTATGTGTATCACGACGGGCACGTTGCTGGGTGTAGTACATGTTGCTATGCACATGTTTGTCTGTGTTTAGGGTATCTGGTTTCCTTCTGGTTGTTATATAGACACGGCTGCCCGGCTGTGTACTCTCACTACTGCTGGTGACCATGCCCATGGGGCTACTTGTGTGTAGGTGTGGCGCGCTGACATGCTGCGGTACACCTTCACTGGGTATGCCCACTGACAGTGCATTGCGTGACGGACACGGTATTATGCGTATCCTTTGTTCCTTGGACGGGTAAAATTTGGACTTCGTGGGTTAATGTTTGGTTCTCCGTTTTGTGTAAACAGGTACTATGTTGCATACTCTGCGTACATTTCATTATCCACGGACACTGGCTGGTGCGGTTACTATTGCAGGCGGCCTGTGACAGTCAGCACTTTAGGTTGCTCCTCGCCTGCCGGCTTGGCCACGCCTACAGGCGCATCCTACTTGGGCTCGCGCACGTGCCCTCTGCACGTGGTTGTGGTTGCGGCGCGCACTCATTACTATGCATGTGGCGCTGCTACGCCGATTATACACTGCACTGCCGGCGCAGGCCTTACACCGGCCTTGCGCCGAGCTTCATGAATCCGGGGGAATGTGTACAAGTGTGGTGTGCTATAGCTTTCAAAGCTATAACATAATACAGCCACAGAGGCAGCAGGCAGAATCTAACTGCATATCTGTTTCAGTAAAAAAGTTGTTATGCAAATCACTGCCATACACACAAAAATAAGTAACTAGGTAGACAGATTAATAGATAGTAAGACAGATAAAGGAGTGTATCAGACAGAAGTTTTACAGCTTTTAAAGGCTGTTTTGATTCTTGCTGTTGTTCTGTGATGGCCATTGTTTACACTTCAATAAAAATCTAAAGCTTAACAGAGTTGAAACATTTATTACATCAGAAAGGACATTAACAAAGTTATCTTTTTCCTACGCAGTACAAGTTGACCATAATCAGAGATTCCTGCCCATTCTTCTTTGTAGCAAATGGAACTTTAGCTGCTCCAATGTACTTTATTCTACAAGTTACAGGGGAAAAATGTACAGGAGATCAAAGTGTTTTACAACCTTGAAAGCTGTAACAGTCTTGGTGAGGTCACACCGGCAGCCATTAACTATGAACATTGTGGAACATTTCACCCTGCCACTCTTTTATTAATAGATTAATGCAAAGTGCATTATAGCCTTTAAAGCTGTTAAATTGCTGCTGAGAGTGTTCTGTGGAGGATGCCATGTATGTAGTAGCATAAGACCTCATCACAAAAGCTTTAAAAGTTGCTTAACAAAGGTTGTAGTGTATTGAGTGCTGTGTTTGTGCTCTGATAATCTGGAAAATGACATATCAGTTAAGTGCTACTATAGAACGAAAGATCCAATCTTAACATATATTAAGCACCCCCTGCTTAACTTGTTAAGGTTGAATTTCATACTAGACAGTCACATCTACCAGTACTGACCAGAAAATGACAGAGACAGAATGAAAAAATAAAAAGCAAGTTTGTTTGTGTCTGCTATCCATACCAGTAATGTATCCCTGACTCCCTGTAATAAACTTAGAAAGTAGACGGAGTAACAGGATAAATGTTTGCCTGCATTTTCTGAAGGAAATGAAGTCTGAAATTCCAATGTATGTCATTATTGTGTGAATTAGGCCCTCAGAACTTTGCCTGAAGACCACAAATTTTATGAGGAACAAACCGAAAATGTGAGGCAAATATCTAGACATTCTGCAAAAATCAGGACAATTGACAGTAATGGCAAGGTGAGTGTAAACATAACTTCATGGGTATACCAGATTGTGCTACACTGTGTTTCTAATGGTGCTCACTAAGTGCTTTATGGTTTTGAAAGCTGTTTCCTTTTTTTTGTAACTAGTAGTAAATGGAGCATAAAAAGCTCCATAAACTACATGGAATCATGCTTGGGTCTCCCACCCTAACTTTTAATTATATGTTCTTGACATGATATCCAGATTCACTTCTTGAGCTTTGCTATTCAGGCGAATTTCTTGGCCTCCATGTCTTGAACACATAATAAGTCAGTTATGATTAGTGACCTGACCATAATCCTTTATATATTATGCATCTTTGAAAGCTGTTATGATCAGGTTTCATGGCAAACACATGCATACCTGGCAATTTTTTTATTTATTTATGTATGTATGTATGTATATATGTATGCAGACATGCATGAACGCATATATTTACTTATTTTGGAATTTTAGGAGTACAATCAGTACGTTCCATTTATTTCAAATATTTCTTATGCTGTGATACTAACAAAATAGTATATGTTCCATATTTTTGATACCACAACTTTGTTCTAAAACTCTAAAGCAATCTACTCAAAATCTAGGCTATATATTGAATGATGTGCCAAAAAGCATCCTGTGTTTATAACTCCAGCATCTTTTCAAGTTAAAACATGGTCTCTTCTCTGCTATATTCTCCTTACAGCTTCTGCTTATACTTTATATTTTTGAAAACATATTTACATTAACATTTACAGTTTCCTTACGGGTTTCTTACAAATAGTTTGGGGTTCCTTATGGCTCTGTTTCTCTCCATTGTTGCTAAACAAATATTTATTAATAACTTTAAGAGTCTGTGTTCCTCTTCTGAACTTATTCTGAAAAAAATAATTTCATATTTTGCACTGCTTTCAAAATATCCATGTGCATCTGCAAAAACATAAATTGCAAAAATAAAGATTTACAACATAAAACAGGTTATGCAGAGGACCATGAAACCTGGAACTGCAAGCACTTTGCATCCACTATAGTATTAAACTCATGCAAACCATGACCATAATGGACTGACTGCCTTGGAATACAGTATATTTATTTAATGCTTTACTTATGTAACGACAGTACTTAGAGATGTAGTTTCATCCTCTTAATACATGAAGCAATGCTTTTGTCTTCCTGTCTTGATTCCCTTTCATTTGTTGAGCATTGCTCTCTTTGAAAACAATGCGAGTCAAGGAGGAGTTGTATGAAGCCGATATCTGTGTCACTGAGGAAGTGGATTATATCTGTGTTACATTATACCTTCAAGTGAAGGGTTTGCCTTGCATGGCCTTCAGATAACTGACTAAATCCCCCCTTTTTAATGTTGTTATCTAATACCATTATTATAAACCAGTGCAGTAAGCTAATCCTGCCCACTTCCCTTGATCCTGCCTATTAAGTCTGATTGGAGCACTTGTATCCTGTCCTTCTCCTGTAATTGACACACGTTAAATTCTTTATCAGTCTGGCACCACAGATGGCATTGTCTCCATATTTTTCTAAACTGCCTTGTCTGCACGGCCACATGCTAAACTGCAATGATCATACATTAGGTGAGAACTTTAACCTTTCTCATACCAAGTCAACTGAGCACTTGATTGGTGTATTCAAATCCATTTACTAAGAATTTCTAGCTCATTCATTCATTCTGTTAGCCCATTGTCACAGTACATATACACTTTTTGCGTATTCCATAGGTTGTAAACTGCCTATAACATTTATCTTATTAAAATACCAGCTGAATTTAAAGGAGAACAGTACAACTCCCACTCACATTCAGTCTTGATCTTTAAAAGACCTTTTCATCCTTTGAAATTTAACATTGTGTCCTCAGCGACTGACACTACTTCTAAATGCATATTTAATTAAGACCAGCTGGCTAACATTAAAAGTCAAGTCCTAAAATCATCTCAAATTTCCAAATGAATGGGGTCCAAAAAATTAATGGTGTACAAGGAACTGCATTACAATTCATTTAGATTAAGTACCTATTTGAAACAGAAGTTTGTGAAGTAAAACAGAAATAATTCTGTATATTTCATGTTTACTTATAGAAAAAAGCTGTAATGAATTCTATGCTGAAATAAATACAGAGGAAGGAGTGAAAGCATAATTTGCCTACATGAACTCTTCCAGTCACTATCACAGCAACCTTGTGCTGACTAATTTAAGAAGGAATGATAGATTTGTTAACATGCATTCAAATCTGCTTTCCTCTGCACTTAGCAGTTATGAATTATCAACTTCGCTAATTTTACATAAAGAGCATTTTATTCAGCTGTCTCGGAAAATAGCCTTTACTCTTTTAACTGTCAGAAGGAAAACCTGTTGACATTATTTGACACTGCAGTATCAACTTATCATAAACTGAATAAGCTCAGCTGTTATTTCCTTACATCCACCCATAAAACATAGTGATCATCTGCTACTGTTAAATGTTTGAACTCTTTCAATGTGCAGATTTTAGAGAATATCTTGATAAAAATTACTCGCTCTGTATCTCCCTATATAAGCCAATGGAAAATTAATAATGATACAACTAGGAGTAAAAAGAAAAAAAAAACAGGCTTATGGCAAAATCATTCTACTTCTTAGGTTATTCTGGATTAGTGCAACAAAGAACTTCAAATGAGAAAATACAAGAAAAACATTTTGAGTGCTACATGATTATGTTTATTTATATTAAATGTTTCAACCTTAAAACTATACATCCATGACCAAATAACTCACAATAAAATAAGTGATTAACTATAGCTCAGAATATAAATTATAGAACACAACTGTCAAACACACAGTGTAATAAGTTTGCCTGTAAAGACATGTAGCCACCAGGTGGTGTGAACCTTGCATCTAGACGATTGTCACTGTTGAAGTGACACCCCGAGCCAGTGTGCAAGAATGGGAAAAGTGGTTGTGGGTGGATGGATGGACTGTCACTGTAAAATAAGAGCGCCTATGAGGAGATCATCTACCACTGGGAATGTCGACAGAACCAAAGTATCATAGACAACATTTTCATATACATCTTAGGAATGTTCTACCATCTTGTATTGTCTGAACAAAACTAATGGCTACTGATATTGCCAACATCCTGGCAGATAGGTTCAGTGCTAACTTTACCCCTCTCTCATCCCTTAAAGGGCTCATCTCTATACCAGAAGAATGCAAAGTTCCTGTAATCACGGCTGCACAGGTAAAAAACACACTCTCCAAAGCCAAGAACACAGTATCCATGGGACCTGATAACATCCCAGGCTGCGTTCTACATGAACTACTGAACGAACTGGCACCCCACCTAAGTACAATGTTCAATCACAGCCTCACCTCAGGCTTTGTGCCAACTGAATGGTGCACAGCAATAGGTATCCCACTCCACAAAGGGGGAGCCACCACGGATCCCCGGAATTACCACCCCATTAGCTTGACGAGCCTGGTCTGCAAAGCTATGGAACATATAAACAATGACACTGGTAATCTCCAAACTCTGGACCCTACCCAGTTCGGGTTTGTAAAAGGCAGATCATGTCTCCTAAACCTGATAGACTTCTTTGAAGAGGTCACCAAAGCCCTAGATGAGGGTAAGGTGGTTCACACAGCCTATCTAGATCTCGCCAAGGCTTTCAACACCATCCCCCACTCTGTAATTATAGATAAACTCACTAAACTAGGTATAAATCTCTATGTCACAGGATGGGTTGCCAACTGGCTCACTGACAGCACCCACACTGTGAAAGTAGCAGACTCTAAATCCAACTTCAGAGCAGTGACAAGTGGAGTGCCACAGGGTTCAGTCCTGGATCCCCTCCTGTTTGGTATCTACTTCTCTGAAGTACAGGCTAACACAGAAGGTCTTTGGCTAACAAAGTTTGCAAATGACTGAAAACTAGGAGCCATAATCAAAACTCTGAACAATGTGGACAGCCTACAAAAGGGCCTCACTGAGACAGATGCCTGGTGTCAAAGCCATGACCTGAAACTCAATGGCAAAAAGTGCATTGTCATCCCTTTTGGTAAAAACTCTGTACCCATGAGCTACCACATAGGTGGTAGTCTACTTAACACTGAAAGTGTGATAAGAGACTTTGGGACACAGGTGGACATTAGTCTCTCCTTTGATAATCACATCACCACAGTAGTCAGGAAATCCTTCTATGTGGCACACCTCATCACAAAACGTTTCTCATCCAGGAGAAAAGAGGTCATTGTTCCCCTCTGCTCATCACCCATTAAACCCTTTATAGAGTACAATGCCCCTTTTGGTATGTAACTCACAAGACATCTACAACAACTGGAAAGGCCACAGAAATACCTCACAAAGAGGATTACTGGCCTCAAACAGATGCCCTATGCAGACCATCTCAAAAAACTCCAGCTTTAATCCGTTGCATATCGCCGACTCAGAGGAGATCTCTGCCTAACATACAAAGCTATGTCAAACCCAGAGCTGTTGGACATGCTCTACTTAAAGAAATCCCAATCCCTCCAAGCTACATGCTCTAGGGACCTAAATCTTGTCAGCACAATAAACAGAACATGCTGGAGGGATAGATTCCTGTCCCAGGGACTTCTTGTACACTGCAACAAACTACCTATCTATATCAAACAAAGCTCCTCATTAGCACTCTTCAAGAAAAAATCTTGATGATTGGATGGGAGATAGGAAATTCACCCCGGGGATCACTTCTGTGGCTCTGCTCAACAGGGGCACAGGAAAATAATTTTCTTGGGTGGCGAAAGCCAGGGTACTATTTGGCTAGGCTTATATAGGCCCTAGGGCTAATAGCCTAGTACCCACCTATGAACCTATGAACCTATAATGATAGGACAAAGGAAGTTATTCAATGAAGGCAAGGCTTAAATCATGTATGGCTGAGTAAGTTACCATCAACACATTTAAAGTGGACCTGTCTCCTACTAGCTGCCCATATGGATGCCACAGACATAGCGTTTTTGTTATTCTGAGGAATATCCATTAAAAACCTGACTGCAGTGGTCTAGTTTGATTGAAGAGTTTAAGGTTGTCTTTAAGGTGTAAAAGGTAAAGGCACTGAATAAATCTAGATGGGATAATGTTAGTGCATCAATGACCATGAGTATTCCTTGAGATGTCAGTAAATGATTACAGATGTGATGCTATACAATAATACTAATACAATGATTTAACACCTATTGTTACTTGGCCCTAAGTAGCAGCATATAATCCAGAAACAATACTGAGGTCAGGTACTTAAGTCATGCATTCATGTATAATAGCCCCAATAATCAGTTATGGTGAAAAGGCATATAGCCACAACAGGTGTCAGTATTGCATACAGTATCACTGCTGCTGTCTTCAACAGCTTACATTTCAAGTAGTTGGTATTTGTCCAGTCTCATTCAGAAGTGGAAAAGAAAGATGAAATTTATTGCCAAGGAAAGAAAACATAAAGTTGTGTACCATCTGAATATGAATGATAGGTCATGCTTTCCTTGTCAGAGTGTTAGCATGTCCATCATTAAAAATAATGATGCCAAGATGGAGTCATGTGATTCTTCTCTAAGTGCACTGCAAAAAATAAGAGCTGATCCACTTAAATATGAGAAAGAAACATTACAGTGGGAACAGAGGCACTCACTGGAGATTTTATCCTTCATGTCAAATGTAGCAGCAAGATCAAGGAAGCCCAGTAACAAATCTATATGGTGATGTCTTGCATGTAGGAGGTCATTCACAACCTTGGAATGGACAGTCTCAGGGCTACATTGGCATCATCATCATATCAAGTCAGACTTATAAAGATCTCAAGAGTATATATAAAGTTTTAAACCTCCAGCTGGATAAAACAAGCTTCTCTGTAACCTTTTGTATGAAGCTAAAGTTTGTATTGGGGCAGTAATATTTGAGATGATCCAAAACGTTTTCTATTTTCTTTCATTTTTTTTTAGATTGGTTGTTAAGCTGATATTTTTAGCATCTCTGTATCCTTGACCACCAAACCAATGCTTTAAATACTTATGGACTTATTTATTCTACTCTGAATGAGAATCTTTTACCCCATTCATTCACGCTGTGCAAGCGTTGGATTACAGGGTGGTATCATTATCGCGGGGAATCAGAATTTTAGCTTAAGCCCCAATTCTCCACACGTCCCCAATAGGTGTCCATGTAGGGAGGCAAGTTGTTGTAGTATTAATTGTCCAAAACATTTCAACAAGTGTGGTAGTTCTTTTTTTTTGGGGGGGGGTTGCCAATGTTTTTGTTCCCCCACAGCAGAGCATCAGCTGCTGTTAGGGCCTCTCCTCATCCACAGTGTACATCAAGATTACTTTTATTCACCTTACTTATCTCTAACAAAGAGACTGATGCACCTTGGGCAGTTTTATACCACTACCAGGAAATGTTTTTCTTCTGCAAAGACCAATGGGTGGGATATTCAGTGGGTAGCAGCACTACTCATAGAATTGCTCAGCCATGCAGATTAGCATAGATGGTCCCTACACCTCACACTAGTGAACACAGCTAAAAGATTGTGTTCCTCCACTGTGGAAGAACTAACTAGTGGGGGGTTTGTGGTAAGGTAGTGTGAGGGGTTGTGTGCCTGAGTGTATTATGAAAGAGTGCATGGGTAAGTTAGTGTTGGGTGTGTGTGCCTGAGTGTATTAAGACAGGCTGCATGTATGAGTGTATATGTGAGTCTGTGTCTGCTAGGGATGTAGTGGTATAAAAGTAAATGAGGATGGGGGGGGTTGGCAGGTGTGTGTTTGTGTGTATGTGTGCCTGTGCGTATGTAGGTGAATGAAGGAGCATATAGAGGAGCACATCTGTGAGTCCGCTCAGATTGGTGGGGGGCTGTCCCATGTGTGTGTGTGTGTGTGTGTGTGTGTGTGTGTGTGTGTGTGTGTGTGTGTGTGTGTGTGTGTGTGTGTGTGTGTGTGTGTGTGTGTGTGTGTGTGTGTGTGTGTAAGCATGTGTGTGGGTTGGTTGAAGTGGCTGTCATACTTCCACACACCCCTATGTAAACCACTAGGCAAGAAGGATTAGTCTTTTAAAGTGTGCCTGAATGGCACTTAGACAGAACAGGGATCAGATGGTGGGGTGGGAATGCCAGATACCAAGGCTAGGTTGTTTGCCTTAAAAGGCACTAAACAGGACTCAAGCCCCATACCCTCCAACCTTGCACAATTAATATTAGTCCTCTGCGCCAGTGCAAGACACCGCATATAGAATTTAAAAATCAGAATAAAATAAGAAAGAATCAAAGTACAAAGGGGGAAAGACATGATTTGAATCATGTACCCTTGATATATGAAACCCCTGCATTGACATGTTGCACTAACTGAGAAGCTAGTGCTGGTGGATTTGTTTAAACGTATATTGAGGATGTTGTGCATTATGAAAATGGCTGCAGCATATCATGATGTATGAGGGATAGGGAAGGGAAATGTTTAATATACCTCTCAGCCTCATAGTGCAAACAGAAAGTGTTACCAGGATAACAGGTTCTGTACTAGCGTGCACTTACTGAAGGAAACCAAGTATGAAAATCAAATGTTTGGCATTTATGACTGTAAACGTCTGTGAATTAGCATGTCAGGGAATAGGAGACACTGGGGACATTTAAACAACACAGAGACAGGTATGGGTCTGTGGTGTGTGTGTGTGTGTGTGGTATGTGGTGTGTGTGTGTGTGTGTGTGTGTGTGTGTGTGTGTGTGTGTGTGTGTGTGTGTGTGTGTGTGTGTGTGTGTGTGTGTGTGTGTGTGTGTGTGTGTGTTTGGTTTGTGGTGTGTATGAGTGTTTGTTTGGTTTGTGGTGTGCATATGTGTATGTGTGAGTGTGTGTTTGCATGTATATATTATGTTTGAGACAGTGAATGGGGGGGGGGGGGACGGCAGCACTGTTGACTACTGCAGATAATGCTGAATGGCCCTTCACAGTTATTAATTGCAATTTAGAGATATGCAAATTAGCTGACTAATGCATCAAATGTATTTGTCCTTAGGGTAAGACTGAGAATTTACAAATGGATTCACTTATCTTACCCAATGGTGATGTTAAGACCATTAATGAATGCATATTAAGATGAAGACATCACTTTGAATAGAGGGGTCTGCCAAGGATGCCTATTAAGCTCATTATGATGCAGACTTTGCATTTTATGATTTATTATTCAGTGTAATTCCGCTTTTTTATTAATATAGAGAAATTTCCAACAATTTTATGTTATTTTGATGATGTCGTGTTACACGTGTGATCAGTGTCACCAGGTAATTTCTGTGAGGTCAGTCTTTTGGAAATTTTTGCAGGATTTTAGTTTGGCTATACACTATAAGTAGAGTAAAGTTTTTAGATGCAAACTATTTTTCAGGATATTCCTTTTATCATTGAGGGGTTTAAATTGTTAGGAATTCAGTTCAGAGGATATAAGAAGGTATTTCAATAATGAAAAAAAACATGATAAAATGTAACAGTATGTGATATTATGAATAAACAGGAATTTATCATTAGATCAGAGGTTTTGTGATAAAAAATGTATGTCTTGGAATTAGCTAACTATTTAGATGGATTTTGTTATATGTCCAGAAAAGTTACGATCAAAGATAATGGGAGCATTTTTTCTGTTGTGTGGGGTAATTGTTTAAACTCATTTAAGAGACGAATATTTTATTGTGACCCCAAAAATGGTGGGATAAATATATGATTTTGCCTTTTTTGCAAACAAAAAAACAAAAAAACAAAAAAACAAAAAAACAGACGTTCTATATCCAGGAAATGTTTTAAATATATAGAATGTTCTAGATCATTATTAGAAAGTTCACAAAAGTTTGATATGAGATATACATTCTCAGTTCCTGTGGTACAGGGGATATCATTATGAAAGAACTTAAGTAGTGGAGAATAAGTAAAGTATGTTTATTTCTTTAAACATATTTGTAGGCGTACATTTTACCAAATTATCTTTGAACCGTGATGGGAGGAACCATGTAGATTAGGTCTTCATTTATGTATGCACTTAGATCAAAATTTATCAATTTATTTGTTGACATTTGTTTTCTGGGAAAGCCCTTGTGAGGAGAAGCCCCTTTTTCAGTGAAGGACCAAGGAGAAAAACTCCACAGATACAAAGAAATGCATATGTAGATATATGTGATCAATTTAGAGTGATAGTATACATGCCACTCAGCAATAAGCTATTCACGTGTCATGGAAAAGTAGGTCAATGAGTGGCAGGTTGTTGATCAAAACACCTCCAGTGGAGAGTAAGGAGTTTCTGGTTTCCTTCATGGGACTGACACCTGTGGTAGGTCTCACATTGTGGTGCTCAATATCGGCATAGAGGTTCATCAGGCACTAAGTACATCTACTGAAGGTACCCTGGGGTTGTACTGGTATTTCTCCCAAGCAGCATATGTAGGCCAAGCACAGACATTTTCTTTGGCCTGGTTGTTAATTTTGCTTGTCTGAATTATATACATACAAGTAAAGTGTGTTTATTAATTACATTTTACATTTTTATTAGTATGTATGTAGTTTTATGTAAACAGTGAAACTCATTGGGTACACATTTTTGAATAATTAATTGTTGAATGAGACAATTGATAATTACATTAGTATTTTTATTGGTGTATAACATCATGTGGTTGCTGTTTTAACAGTATTTAAAATGGATGTTTTATGTGATATTTGTTTTCTGATGAAGTTCACAGAGATTAAAGGTGGACAAAACGCGTAATTTTTCAAGTGATTTATTGACTGGGAACATTCGCTTTGTCTTTCCATTTGAGTTCTAAAAATTATATACATACATCAGGGATTATACCACCTCAGCCGTCTACTGAAGGTATTGTTTTTACCAGTGTGATATGGCACAGTTACTACTGAAATACCTTATTTATTGGTACATGTCTAATAATGGGCATCACTTACACAGTTTGTTGTACTTCACTGTGCTCACAGGTGATTCTTAATTTGGCACTACCACTTTGGAAAAGCTACCGCCTGATGATCTGATGCCTCTGTGAAAGATGGCAGGCATGAGCTACCACAGTCAGGGGATTTGGTGTGAGTGTGTGTGTGTGTGTGTGTGTGTGTGTGTGTGTGTGTGTGTGTGTGTGTGTGTGTGTGTGTGTGTGTGTGTGTGCGCGCATGTGTGTATGTGTGTGTGATACACACTCTACCCAGTAAACACATTCCGCACAGCTGGACAGTTTAGTAGGGACACCTTCATTCAGGAACATGCAATACCCAATTGCAGACAAACATCTGAATCTGCCAGTAGCTGCACTGGGCAGGTGGAAGACACACAAGGAAGTGGATTCTAGATCTTGAAGTGGACATGGTAACTGTCCTCCTCCTGTAGTTGCTGTTTCACCTTCTGGATCTTAGCATCTATGTAAGACCATCGTGGACAAAAGTGCAGTAACACCACAACCATGACAGGACTGAATAGACTGATTCAGGGTGTGCAGGATGACCTCCACTAGGATATTTCCTATGTGACTGTTATGACTGACTAAATAATTTACTGGAATGAGTCCCAATAGTGTAGTAAAGGTGAAGTGAAGGGGGCAGCAACCTCATGCATAAAGTGTTAAGGGGCATGATTGAGAGTTCCTGCATTCTTTTCTCCTGCACAGAAATGACAGTATAGAAAAGCCCATATCAGCTTGCTACAGTTTAAAAATTGAAGAGCTCAGGATGGTGTGGACCTGCAGGAAGCCAATTGACAGACAAGTACCAATCGGCTCTCTACAGTTAGTCAAGTCCTTTTTTTTCTTTTTTTTTTTGTTCTTTGCATGAAGAGCTGGGGGGGGGGGGTTGGCTAATGTAGGAAGCTGATTGGTACAAAACTATTAATCTTCTTTCAACAGTAAAAGGCAAAATCTTGTTTTTTTGTTCCTGGATGGACTACATAATATGCTGCTTCTCTGCACATTGTTTTTTGTTATAAGCATATAGTATCTCTGCTGATTATTTAATTGACTGGGTCATCTAATGTTTTACGCACTCTGTGCAAATGGTATTTCTGCTTGCTATATGCTGTTTTCACTTCTGTATTTGCAGTTACTAAGCAGTTCTATCATCTAGAGCAGTGTGTTGCTGTTCTTAGCTGAATGTACTCCTTTACTTGTCCCACTGCCTCCTGAGTAGAGTTGTGCATGCCTGGACATCAGACACTCGGCACACTATGGATTCCATTTACCCTTCCTGCTCCAAGACTGCCTTAGAAAATGAAAGTAATACCACAGCATGAGGATGGGGCACTAAATAAGTATAAATGTCCTGGTCTAACATTGTTTAAACTCAACTTTTTCTCCTTAAAAATTTAAAATTAAAAGCACTAAGTCCTTTTATAACTCCCCTGCACTGGCCAAGTAATCAAGGAGCCTCAATTCTCACCACTAGCACCAGTTAGGTATGTGCACATTGGGAGGATGACAACTATGCACACAGTAAAGTACAATTTCCCTTAAGAGCACACAGAGATCACAGTCAGTCTGGGGCTGGTTTTCCCCTCTTTCTCCAGATCCCCAATAAGACTTCCCACTGGCACAGCTATAGGGGTAAGATCTCAGTCGAGTGGTCAAGCAAAAACCTCCAGCACCCTCTCTGTCCAACCAGTGTTCTGTGCCCCCACCCAAGTAGCTCACACACACACACACACACACACACACACACACACACGCACGCACGCACGCACGCACACACACACACACACACACACACACACACACACACACACACACATACACACACACTTTGAGATTTGATTTATATACAAACACACCTACACTCCTGCAGAAGGCTAGCACAGGTTTACTAGTTATGTCCCCTTCTGCCCAGATTGTAAGGTAGTTATCACTGCCACCAACCACCCTTACTTATCAGCTACTATAAGGCCTTTACCAAAGGGTGACTGATCCTACTGTGTGGTGTTACTATTATCCAAATGGCAAGTGTGTCCAAGACTTTTGAGGCTATTGGAGGGAGCTATACAGTGTCACCAAATACCTATGCAAGTAACCGCTTAAATATCTCTAAACAAACCATCCACAATTAAAAGGTTTAAATATATTTAATAATAAATAATAAAAGAACAAGACAATACTCAATAACTCAACATAGTCTACAGAGTTCAGAATCACAGGAAATATTTTAAAACAGCATTGCAGGACAGTCTCAAATAAATACAGAAAACATCTAAACTATTCTTACTATATACCTATCTATCTGTACGAGAAATCATTGTAATCTAGTTACTTACTATTAGCAAGGCAAGTGCTGATCAGAGGATGTTTTCAGGCCCAAAGACAAATACAAAATGCACAGAATTTCTCTGAGAGAGAGTTCTTAATTTAATATCAGAACATTACTGCTGGTCAGCTGGATGACATCACTATTTTTCACCTGCTTCTAGTTCCCAGGCTAAACAGATACCAACAGAATTTAACATTTCTCTCTAAAAATACTTATCTCTCAGAAGTCTGCCTAGAACTGTAAGTCACAAAACAGTCTAACACTTTTACATTTTAAACCTAGTAATCATTTTTGTTTCAAGACAATAGAAAACCCTCTAGCTCTAGACATGCTGTCTCTTTGCATTAATTAACTTTTATAGGACAGTCATAAACAATTTCAGCTTATTTTCTGGAAGCTTTGCAGGTTAATTCTGTATGTTCCAACTTCTGCCATTAAAACACACATCTGCACAGGTATATCGTTTATACACATTTCTGCTCTTTTCTAGCAGGGTGCACTGTGGTTACATTCTTGAAGCTCAGTACATAACATAGAGTTCAACACACACTCCTGCACCAGTAGTTTAATATACACATAACATATAATGCTCTTACATTTGTAAGACAAGCATATGGATCATATTAATATTCACAAATGACATATGATTATTTACAAAATTGCAGCTAGCTGGGCTGGCAGCATTTCAGTTTGCCAGAACTTTAATAATATACACTTTTGGAATCAGATGAGATTAAAAAATTTTATTCAATAAGGCTAATGTTGAATAGCCTCTGGGAGGGCTGACAATTTATGTTTCAGGCTAGTTGGTAGGTAACCTGATATGTTATCTGTTATCTGGACACATAGATGTAGTGTTCTTGGCCCTGAGAACTTGTTTAGGAAGATTTTAGCAGTGAGGCTAGAGTTAAGTATTTGATCTGAGAATTTTGGAGGGGAGAAGGGGATGAAGTTGAAGCTAAATTTGTCCTCTAATAGATTGTCTATGCCATCTTAGTCTCTGTATCAGATATCATTTTCTATGAGTTCTATGCATTGATTCTGAGATTTTTAACATAGCTAAAGGAAGCATTGTGGTTATCATTCTCCTGGGTGTCAGTTTTACCTCATATGTGTCTTTGGTTGATTTGATCAGGATTCTGAGTTCTTTTTTGGTTTAGCAAGAGGGTTTTCTTTTTCTGAAGAATTAGATTTATTTTAGCATGCAATTATTTTTTCTTTGTTATTACAGAGGTTGTTTATATTAACTTTCCACCATAGCTAGTTATTTTTGAGTGTTGCATTCTATTTATTTTTGAGAGATCATATATATCTGTACAACTATTTACACATGCATAGAACCTGGCAGTAAAAATTCTGCATAAGCAGTGGGATCAATAATGTGGAAAGAGATTTTGAATGCAGCCAGCCCATCATTCAGTTTTAGCAAAGTAGCTGTAGTGTAGTTTCAGAATACTGAGGTACTGGGTGATGCTTCTGGATTTATTCTTAAGGTCAATGTGACTGACTTGTAGTCTGGTTTGACCAGAGAGGAGGTTGCAACAGGCGGGGAGCAGACTTCTCCCATATTGGTAAGGACCAGCTGCAGGATTTTGTCTTACCTGGTTGGAATATGGACTAACTGGTACAGGAATTTTATATTTATGGAGTCTAGAAATCTCTGGGCATGCATGTTTGAGGATGTATAATTCTTCAAGCTGATGGTGGGATAGTTGAAGGGACAGTCAAAAAACACAGGTTTTTCTGAATTCTCATTGGAAACAATCCCAGAATTAGTAGTTGACAACATAATTCAATGGTAATGGCAATGCTGATGTATCTGACAATGTTTATGAATTTCAGGGTTGTAAAATTTACAGTTTGTCATCACTTTTTGTTTCTCCTGTGTTTTGTTCACTGTTCCAACATGGTTTCAAATATGTACCTTCCAGCAAACCTGATTTGGTCGATGTGGAAATGGAACTCAAACTTTTTACTAGAAAATTGAACCATAATTGTATTTTACCCCCTGATGAGCAAGGTTCTAATATTCCATTACTTCGAAGATCCAGTACCTTCAACCCCCCATTTATCCCAAGTATACATCTTTTTGAACAATTATGTGAGCAAAGTATCAGGAATGGCATTCGAACCACAGGAGGTATAAGTTCCACAACCTTTTGAGTGAAGAGAGGGAACTTATGTATAGACTTGCCAATGATTCCAGCATATGAATTATGAAACCAGATAAAGGAGGGAGTGTTGTCATCATGGACCAAATTTTGTACTCCTCAAAGATGCTGAAATGTCTACAAAATGGTAGACTTTTTGTTGAGGTATCACAAAATGAGGTGAGCATTGCCTATCATAGTATAGACCTAATTTTGGAAGATGTATTTATTATATTTGATCTACCTCTCCATGTCAGAGAATTTCTATCTGTTTGCAAGCCTAAGATCCCAGGAATTTTTGGCATTCCCAAGATTCATAAGTTACTTATTGACCCTCCATTGTGACCTATAGTGGCACCAGCAGGTTTGAAGACTCAACCATTGGCAACATTTGTTGACATTAAATTAAAAACGTTTTTTGTGAACAAAAGCCACATCTCAAAGGATTCATGGCACTTTTTGAATTTGATTTCAGGGTGTCCTTTTTTGCCTAATGCTTTACTGATGACCATTGATGTAAAGGAACTTTTCGGTTATCCCCCATGATGAAAGACTGGACTGGTTCCATCAAGCTCTGGTCAAAGGCTCTTTGTGCAACAATGAAATTAGTCATATATCAGATCACGGAACTCATCCTGAGTAATAATTCTGTATACTTTAAAGGGGAATACTACAAACAACATATGAGCATTGCGATGGGGGCTGCCTGTGCCCCGTGTTTGCCAATATGGTCCTATGTTTTTGGGAAACCAATTTTGTCTTAAACTCAGCATTTGCACCTATGTAGGGTTTGCATCTGAGATTTTTGGATGATATTTTTATTTTGTAGAAAGGAAGTTTGGAGGACTTAGAAAACTTTATGGACTGTCTTAACCACCCTACTGATTTTTTTGGAATTCACTCATCGCTATCATAACAACTCAATAGATTTTTTGGATGTGACCCTTTATAAGAACTTGGATAATTCCAGATATGAATTACTTACATTTCTCTAGCCAGCATCTGATCTGGCAAAAGAAAAATGTAGTAAAAGGCCAGTTAAATAGGCTATGTAGAATGGTTTCAGATGGTGAAGTACATAAAGTAGAGGCTTAAAAATTGGTTAGTGTGTTCCTCAAAAGGGGTTACCCTAAGGATTTTTTGGACAGCACCATTGATTATGTTATGGAAAACAAGGGTGTTAGATATAAGCCCCTTTTATGCAGCAATTAAGTGTGTGCCAATACTATAAATTTAATATGTGATATGACCATCATAATTCATCTCAAGTATTTATTTTGCAATATAATCCAGGCATTTATTTATTACAGGACACGATTAAGAAACATTGGTCAACTGTTTTTGGATCATTGGGACTTATGGATAGGTTGGGCCCTGAACCCAAATTTGTTTATAAAAACAACAACAATTTTAAGTCTATTTTTGAAACCAACTAGCAACAAATGAATGGTCATGCCAATTGATGTGGAATGAAAAAATGTGGTGCTTGCTGACAATGCAGGTATATCCTGGAGGTTAGCAGTTTTCCTGTTCAAGGTTACCCATATTTTCTTACTGTTAAAGGCAAATATTATTGTAATACTAAGGGAGTTGTTTACATTAGTTTTTATGCCACCCGTTCTGCCTTTTATACTGGCAAAACCAATGGCCCCTTATGAATGATAATCTATCATCACCTTTATGCTATTAAGAGCAAAAATACAAGTAATGCACTTCATAAACATTCCACCCATGTGTCCTGGTTATAAGAAATTTGTGTTTGTTATTCTGGAAAAGGTGGGTTCACTAGATAAAGGGGGTGACTGGGAGACTTTAGTGGAGAAAAGGGAACTGTATTGGTAAGTTCTTTTAAATGCCAATACCCCCCCCCCCCCCCACAGGGCTTAATAAGTGCGTATTGATCAAGCTCATTTTAAAATTGAAAGCAGGTACTGTTTGATTTTTTATTTTGAAATAATATGTACTTTTAGTATTTAAACTAATTAATGCTATTTTATCATTGTTATTAATATTTATGCATACATATATGGTTTTAGTTTTCAGTATTCAACATGCACTAGGATTTTATGTGTTATGAAGGTAACTAAATGATTTATATTTTGTACTTTGGAGCCACCTTTCTCAAAAAGTGAGATATTGCACAAGATGCTGTATAACTCGCCTTGCATTTGGGTGCCACCCTCTTAAGGAAGTGATGTTTAGCTTTTTATGGTATTTAAAGGATGTGAGGTAGTGAATCAGTTTGATAATGTTTCTGTAGCACTGGAAATGAAAGCACTTACATTTTGTTTATTAAAATACTGTTTTGTGGCTTTGGAGCAGCGTTTCTTCTTTTTGCAGTGTTACTTTTCACTGTTGGGCTTGGTTACTTTATTTTTTCTTTGTTATTACAGAGGCAGTTTATATTAACGTTCCACCATAGCTAGTTATTTTTGAGTGTTGCATTGTATTTATTTTTGAGGGATCAGATATATCTATGTAAGTATTTACATGTGCATAGAACTTGACAGTAAAAATTCTGCATAAGCAGTTGGATCAGCAATGTGGAAAGAGGTTCTCTCAAGGCACTTCTAAAAATGGAGAACATTGATATCTGTGCAGTAACTAAGACCTGGTTTAAGGCTCCAGAGAGTACCCCTGCAATACTAGGCTACAATTCTTACCACACATTTTGGCCACCAAATCAGGACCAAAACTCTAAAGGTGGAGGAGTGTCCATATTCACCAAGGATATTCACACCACCAGGCTAGTTGCTCAACACAATGTATCTGAAATTCTCCAGGTGCAACTAACACTAGGTAAGTCTGTAGTCCAAATTGCAGCTTGCTGCAGAACCCCACCATGCCACAAGATTCTCACTACACCTTTCTAAACATACTGAAAAATATTAAGATACAAACAAACACCCTAATACTGGGTGATTTCAACTACCTTGCCATTAACTGAGAAAGCTACTCATGTACCAACAACTTTGCTCAACGGTTCTTGGAATTCATAAAGTCCAATGCCCTGGATCAACTAATCCATAGTCCCAACAGGGGCTCCAATATCCTAGACCTGGTCATTAACAACATGGGAAATTGATGTGCCACACCTGTGGTCACCCCCTCGTTGGTCAGGTCTGACTATAAGCTAATCATCCTTGACATCCACATCCCTTCCCCACCCCCAATAAGGAAACCTCTGTAAAAAAACTTCTCCAAAGCCAACTTCATGCTACGCAAGTCAAAAGTGACAAGATTCATGACACCCATGCAGATGGGAACTGAAAGTTCGACTGCTGAATCTTACACTAAGGCACTGTACGAACACATCCACTCATGCATGAATCATGCCATCCCAAATAGAACTAAGATGCTGTCCTCCAAAAAAAGGAAGCCAATCTGGTGGTCTCCTGTCATAAACAAACTTTATAACAAAAGGAAGAAACTGTTGCAGAAAAGGTAAAAATGCCAGGATGCAAAATACTCCCTTAAGCTGAGATCCCTCATAAAATCCTCCAAAGCTAGTTATGAAAATAAAATTGCCAAAGATTCCAAAGACAACCACAAGGCATTCTATAGCTATGTCAAGAATCTAAATGGCAATGCTCAGATCTGCTCTAAGCTACAACAGAACAGCATTAAATATAATAATCCCAAGGATATTGCCAATATCATGGCAGATCGATTCAGTGCCAACTTCACCCCACTCTCACCCCCAAAGGGCCCATCTCAGTATCGAATGAATGAAGCACAGCTACAGATATCCCACTCCACAAGGGGGGATCCACCTTGGATCCTGGGAACTACTGCCCCATCAGTCTGACGAGCCTGATCTGCAAGGCCATGGAATGTATTATCATGGAACTTATAAACAAAGATATTGGCAACCTTCAAACAGTGGACCCCACCCAGTTTGGGTTTGTGAAGGGCCGATCTTGTCTTCTGAACCTGATTGACTTCCCCCATTCTGGAATCATAGATAAACTTACTAAGTTGGGCATTAATCCCCATGTCACTCGATGAGTTGCCAACTAGCTTACTGACAGAACCTACACTGTAAAAGTAGCCGACTTCAAATCCAGCTACAGCAAGTGACAAGTGGAGTACATCAGTGTTCAGTCCTGGGACCGCTCTTGTTTGGCATCTACTTCTCTGAAGTACAGGCCAACATTAAGGGACTCGATAACAAAGTTTGCAGATGACTGCAAACTGGGAACCATTACTGAATCCCCAAATGATGTGGATATTCTACAAAAAGGCCTTACAGAAACAGATGCTTGGTGCCAGAGCCATGGGCTCAAGCTCAATGTCAAGAAATGTATAGTTATCCCCTTTGGGAAAAAAACATGTACCCATGAATTACCACATAAGTGGCAGTACACTAAACACTGAAAGTGTAATGAGACTTAGGGACACAGGTGGACAGTGGTCTTACCTTTGATAACCACATCGACACAACAGTCAGAAATCCTTCTATGTGGCACACCTCATCACTAAGGGCTTTTCATCCAGAAAAAAGGAGGTCATTGTCCCACTGTATTTCATCGCTCATTAGACCCATTATAGAATGCAATGCCCCATTTGGTATGTACCTCACAAGACATCTGCAACAACTGGAAAGGCACAGAAATACCTTACTAAAAGAATCACAGGCCTAAAGCAGATGCCCTGTGCTGACCATCTTAAAAAACTCCAGCTATACTCTGTCACATATCGTCTACTCAGAGGTGATCTCTGCTTAACATAGAAGGCCATGTCAAACCCAGAGCTGTTGGACATGCTCCACTTAAAGAAATCCCAATCCCTCAGAGCCACACACTCCAGGCATCTAAACCTTGTCATCACAATGAACGAAACATGCTGGAGAGATATGTTCCTGACCCAGAGACTCCCCAGACTCTGGAATAGACTGCCCATACATGTCAAGCAGAGTGCCTCTTTGGCCCTCTTCAAAAGGAACCTAGACAATTGTTTGGGAGATAGGAAATTCATCCCGGGGATCACGTTAGTCACCATGCTAGACAGGGGTCCAGGGAAGTAAATATTGTGGGAAGAAATAGCCAGGGAATTGTTATGGCTAGGCTTGAATGGGCCCTAGGGCCGATAACCTTGTACCAACCTATGAACCTATGAATGTAGTCAGGTCATCATTCAGTTTTAGTAAAGTAGCTGCAGTATAGTTTCTTAATACTGAGGTACTGGGTGATGCTTCTGGCTTTATTCTTAAGGTCAATGTGACTGACTTGTAGTCTGGTTTGACCAGAGAGGAGGTTGCAACAGGTGGGGAGCAGACCTCTCCTATACTGGTAAGGACCAGCTGCAGGATTTTATCTTACCTGTTTGAAATATGGACTAACTGGTCCAGGAAGTTTATATTTATGAAGTCTAGAAATCTTTGGGCATGCATGTTTGAGGATGTACAATCCTTCAAGATGATAGTGGGATAGTGAAATCTCCTAGGAGAATGGTGTTTTACTTAAGACAGAGGGATTTCACACTGGCTAGGTAGGAGGGATGAGCCATAGAAGTACTTTGGTAGTTAGCTATGATGTGATAAAGAATTTTGTTTACAGGAAATTGGAGATAGTAGAGTTCTAAGTCATTGCCTTGTCTAATGACTCTGGAGGTGAATATTTTTTAAAATGTAGATACACCCCCCTCTTTATTGCCTACTTGTAATGCAGTACACCTGCATTAATGATAGTCATTGAAACCTTTCAGTGATAGATTGTAATCACTAGTGTTGAACCTGGCCTTTGTGATGATGTATAGGCATACATTTTCCAGGGTAAGTAGTGCTTGTAGAGTGGAGTCTTTTTTTAAGGTTTATAGCATTGGGTAGCAGTTACTTAATGTTATCCTGATTCAGTTTAGTTATGTTGGCAATTTTAAAAGACTGACTTTGCCTAAAATAGCACTATGGAGGTGGTCAAGGTTTTAGCCAATATATGGAATTCTACGTGGGAGAGATGCAGATTACTGATGGCAAAGCAGTTTGTACTTACTTCTATCTCCTCCCAGGCTGATATATATTGTAACCCTTAGATGGATACCAGAAAAAATTCATTTGATCCAATTGTTGACTTATCTTTTAATTGTATTGTTACATCATTATCGGTGATGGTAAAATACTGTTCAAGGCTAGGTTCATAGCTGCTCAGACATATATTCTGAGAACTCTGTCAAGTCTCTCTCTTTATATAGCTCAAGGAGGCATGTCTCAAGTCATTTGAACCCACATGTAGAATGTCTGTGTCATATGAGTACTTGTAATGCAGAAACCTGATTGGTGTCATGATGAATCATTGCACCTGCTAAGCAACTGACTGTGGCCCTCTTTCTGCAAAGCCTGAAGAGTGGTGCATCAGTGCATCTTATAACAGAGTAGCCTATAATGAAGATATTGGTATATTTGGTTTGCCTTATGGCTTTTGATCTGAGTCTATGAATCTCCTAGTGGGTGCTGTCTGTGATATGTTTGTTTTTAGATTGTTGTGGGTACTTGTTTCTTGAGTTACATTTAGGAAACCTCTATGGTTTAGATAAGTTACTTCTGAGATCCTCAGCATATGTAAGTCTATGTGTTTGATCTGCGATATTTTAAATTGGTTTACTGTGGTGATTTTGATGCTGACAACATTATTATTTGTAGCAGCTTTGTGTGAGAGCTTAGGCTCAAATAACATTGTATAGCTACATCTTACACACACAATGCACAATTAAAACAGCTGAGTGAGAAGCAGCATGCTGCAAACAAATACAACTTATGATAGCAGAGAAATGCAAAAAATTAATTCAAACCCACTGACCAATTGCAACATAGTACAATTTAAAGTTCTACAAGCAAACAAAAGCCTAGAGATGACTTAGTTTTTCCTCTACTCTCGCTAGAGTTTACATCAAGGTAATTCAAACTCAGATCACAAAAAAAATGCATGTATATTAGAAAAAGGGTACTAAGTTCTAATGAAGTAAAGTTGTGGGAAAGATGCATATACTAGAACAGTAGGATAAGCAGATTTTAAAATAACTATGAAAAAAGGTGACCCTTCTAGGCAGTAGGAAGATAAGAAGACTAACTTGAACTTTATCAATCTAATAGGAGGAACCTTCCAGTTTGATCTACTTGTTCCCAGCAGTACATGCAGAAGAGGTGAGACTGGGAGCTGTTTCTAGAGACAACTTATAGTAAGGAAAAGTAACTCAAAATAAATGAGGTTGGCCGAGTAGGAAACTGAGTATTATGGATCCATGGAATACAAAGGGAGGGAAAAAGTATTTAAATAGCTTACACAACTGCCAGAGGAAGGGAATCTGGTAGTGAAAGTGCCATAAGCTATCAAAACAGAGACACTTGCTTTTAAAATCAAGGGAAGTTTTAACAGAGCTATAACAAGTTAATGATGAAATCAGACACTAAAAGCGTTGTATTCTGTCAAAATATTAGGATAAAACAAGTGCAATATAGTTGGTCACTTTTAGATACTTGGTAGATCAATTGCTTTTTGTATAAGACTGCATTCACTGAAGTGGTTCTAATCCAAACAAGCCATAATGGCTGTAACAAAAGAAGGTACTGCCAGCACAGCTATCCGGAATTTGTAAATAATCATATGTCTTTTGTGAATATCAACATGATTCATATGCTTGTGTTACATATGTATTAGAGCTATATGTCATATAAGATGGCTTGTACAGACGTGAGCTGAAGAGATATTTTGTAGAGTACTCATCTTAGAGATGTGTCCACAGTGTACCCTACTGGAAAAGAACAGAAATGTATATAAAGTATTGTAACTGTGTAAATGTATATATTTTAACAGTGGGAACTGGAACATAGAAGGTTAACTTGAAAAACTTAAAAAAAATTGTTGAAATTTAATTAATTTATAAGTGTGCCATAAAGGATGGTTTCAATGTAGGAAGGAGACAGAATGTCTAAAACTAGGGAGCCTTCTGCATTGCCTTGAATGTGTTTTATTGTTTTATGATTACCAGTAGCTGCAAAGATTTAAGAAGATTCCTTGTTTATGTATTTTCACAAGTAGATGCTAAAGGCTGGCACTTTCTAGCAATGGGTGTTTAGTTTGGGAGCTAAAGTCAGATGACAAGAAGTGATGTCACCCTGCAAGTATCCCAGCAGTAATATTTGAGATATTAATTTAAAACCTCACTGAGACAGAGGCTAGGCATTTTGTATTTTGTCTTTGACCTGACAAAATCAGCTGGAAAACCCACTCATCACATCTGTCTTGCCTTGCTATGAGGAAGTAAGTCTAGAGTACAGTAATTTCTCTTAGATACAGTAAAAAAATCTAGTGAAGTATAGCTTAGATGTTTTCTTTGTTTATTTGAGAATGTTCTGCAATGTTGTTTTAAATATATCCTGTGATTTTGAACTCTGAAGTTACTGTGATTATTTAGTGAGTATTTTCTTCTTTTATTACTAATGATTAAATATATTTAAACCTATCATTGTGGATGATATTTGTGAGACATATTTAAGTTCTGGGAGTACTTGCATGTTTATTTGGTGATAGTGTGGGCCACTCCTAATAGCCTTGCTCTCAAACTACCAATAGTAACATTGCACAGTAAGACTGGACACCCTTTGTTAAGGGCCTTAAAGTATCTGATAAAGAGTTGGCTGGTGGCAGTAATAACTACCTTATAGTATAGGCAAAAGGGGACATAGCTAGTAAACCTGTGCCATCTTTTGCCAGGTGTGTGTGTGCTTGTGTATAAATCAAATCTCAAAGAGTGTGTGTGTCAGCTACTTGGGTAGGGACACGAAGTACTGGTTGGACAGAGAGGGTGCTGGAGTTCTTGGCTTGACCACTCAGCTGAGACTTCAACTCTATAGCTGTGCCAGTAGATAGTCTTATGGAGATCTGGAGAAAGAGGCAGAAACCAGCCCCAGACTGACTGTGGTCTCTGTGTGCTCTTAAGGGAAATTGCACTTTAGTGATTGTGTACTTGTCATCCTCCCAGTGTGTACATCCCAGTTTGTTGCTAATGGTGAGGATTGAGGGTCCTTGATTACTGGTCCAGAGGTAGGGTGTCACAATGGCCAACAACAAGTCTAAGGCCCAGTGATATACAAAACTGAGGAACAAAGGTCAGAAGAAAGCAGTTCAATCAGAAAAACAGATCTGTAACAAACAGAGAGATGGAACCATACATAACAAGCTTACAACTTAATACCGTACTATCAATGAGGCTATGAAATACTGCTAAGGAGTAATTTCTATAGATAAATGTAATTCTATAGGTGGAAAGATTAAATATTGAAGGTCAGTCATTGTGTCCTTTTCCAGGTATAGAACCCTCTGCTTGATCTACAGAAGTGTTTTCTGTTCTGAAGTTGCTTCACTGTTATGTGCATACATTTGTACAGCTAAGAAATAGTAAACTGTTTTCTAAGTCTATTCCTCTACTCCAATTACATTATAACAAAAGGATTATCCTTAATAATGAAAATTCAGGAGACTGTCTCTGAAATAATGGAGACAATAACTACTACTGTAAATTTTAGCTTCTTTAGAGTTTTATCATCTTTGTGTAGTCAGCAACATGATGGGTTGAGTCTGTCTCTATGTTCTTTGTTACAACACATAATTCTTTTGAACACCATGTTTATTCTGGGTAAAAGCTGCCCTTTCCCATTCCAGGTCTTGTTTTTTTTTTCTTTTATACACTGCAGCTTTTTTTTTTAAATCCATCCTAGACTCTAGACTTTGCAGATGTCACATAATGACTGATTTTTCTTTTTCCCTTTTTTTTTGCATCTTAAACTGGTTATGTACTCTGTATTTATCAGAGTGACTCTCTTCTGTAATTCCTGTGTATAATGCTTAGTACTTGATGCTTTACTATCAAAAGTTGGAAACTTACTTCATCATCGTTCATAGAGTTAAGGATATAGGTGCAAAAGTTTAAAATTCTGGGTGGATTTTTTGTTGCCTCTGAAAAGGTCAAGGTGTAGCTTGCATTTGTGTTTTTGAGCATAGGTTCATAGGTTCATAGGTTCATACTAGGCTATCTGCCCTAAGGCATTTATAAGCCTAGCCAGAGTGTGTTTGGCTTTCGCCACCCATTTTAAATTAATTTTGCTATGCCCTTTTTCGAGGTTAGTATACTGTGCCTCTGTCTAACAGTGACACAGAAGTGATACCCGGGGTAAACCTACAATCTCCCATCCACTCATCAAGATTCCTCTTGAAGAGAGTCAATGAGGGACTCTGCCTAACCTGGACTGGGATTTTATTCCAGAGTGAAGGGAGCCTCTGGGTTATGAATCTGTCCCTTCAGCATGTCAATGTTTACAATTGGATTGGAGATTGCACTACAGTGGAGATCAGGAAATTTACCATTTTCCTCACTGTAATGCGATCTTGGAGTTTGAATATATAATTAGCAGGTGGTGGGGTGTAGGGGCACTTGCCTCCCCTGCAAATCATTTGTAGGAAATCACCAAACATCAAGGCATGTTGGGAAATGTCAATAATGTTGAATCTAAAATATTGTCAGTAACACTTTTGTTGTTTTGAGTGAATGATGTTTTTAATTTCCAACATTTTGTTTGAATAAGTCATTACTTGAACAACTATGTATCAGAGTTTTGTTAGTAAACTCTATTTGATTATTTGATCTTCCTCAATAAGTGCTCATCCCACAAATATCTGCATTTATTTATATGTTTCACTGCAAGTTATATGTTTATAAGCTTACATACACTTGTACTAGTGGACTAATGTTGCATTTGGTAATTCATATATTGCGACTGCTATATGCCTTATATCATCTGTGGTTCCTTTTCCCCTACAAGTTCCAAGTTTTTTCCCTCTCATACCCCATTCTGTTGTTTTCTAGTCCTTTGTAGCATTGGAAGACCCAATCCTCAAAATCTTCACCTTGAGCCTATTAACTAACTTTGTCCCACAGAAGTGGCACATCACTGTTGTAATGCCACTCCACAAGGGTGGCATTACCTCATTCCTTGAGAATCAGAGAACCATCAGCCTAACAAGGTTTATATGCAAAGGCATGGAATGTATCATTAGAGACTTAATTAACAAAAATATCAGTAAATGCATCAGATTCGATTCCCAGTATTTTGTCTTTGTCAAGAGTAGATTCTGTCTAATGACTCTTGTAAACTTCTTTAAGATAGTTATCCAGGCTGTTGACATTGAACAAGTTGTACACATAGCATACCTTGACCTCACTAAGCCAGTCAATGCTATACCACATACAAATATAATAAATAGGATGGCGCACTGGTGCAGTGGTTACATTGTCACCTCACAGCAAGAGGTTCTCCAGTTCAATTCTCAGCTGGAGTGCCTTCTGTGTGGAGTCTGCATGTCCTCCTTGCATTCATGTGGTTTTCCTCCAGGTGCTCCTGTTTCCTCCCATGTTACAAAGATATGCATCTGGAGTATTTCTCCTTGGGCCTCTGCTGAAAATTAGCTTAGTTCTAAGTTGGACTTTCCCAGTAAATAAATGTTAAATAAATAACTTTCTCTCTAAGTATACCATAAGCCTGTTTTTCCCTCACTTCATATTGCAATTCCTGCTTGTATTAGACTAATTTACTTTTAATTTCTCTACAAACTGCCTAACATTTCTATAAATATTAAACAATTGTCATATAACTTGTATCAATCCTTAACCAATATTTTATATTATCATTAATTTGTTATAATTATTTAAACTGCAGATGTTTTGTTTTATTTTGGAGGATTGTAAAATGATTGTTCTTAAAATGTTTTGTAATAATTTGGAGAATTTCTTTCCAGGCCTCCATGGAAAATTATCTTCTACCCAGTCGGACTTCCAAGGTAATCAAATGTCAATAAAAAAATAAAATGAATGAACTTCAATCTGAGCCATATAAGGTTAGATGGATAGCCACCTGTCTTAGAGATAGGACTCATGCTGTGAGAATGGGAGGACCATCCTTTCAGAACATGAAGTTGACCAGTGGAGTCCAGCAGAGATCAGCTCTGGGACATCTGATATTTGGTATTGTCAAAGAAAAATATACTTTAAAAATGATCAAAACACGGTAGGTTCAGGTTAAGGCACTTTAATCTTGCAGCAAGGAGACAAAAACGTGCTAATACAGAGTTTGTCTAACCAGAAACAGGAAATGCATTCATCTTTATAGGTTATCAAATTAATCCTGTCCTACCATGCTGACGTAACAGATTACCACCTTTTCATCATCATCTGCTGACCATCTTTCCCATGAATTTCTGCTGATTTAAACAATTTTTATGTGAAACTTCCTGAGGAAAACAACATGGCCTTGGTTACTTTCAGTTAGATACTTGTTATGTTACATTCAAGATACTACGGCTAAATCAAGCACAATGCTAGCAGTTCATTTCTCTAATAATCCTTTGTCTACCTTATCTCTAAATTACTGCAGCTGCAGAGGTTCCCATCCTCTGGACAAGGCTGTTTGTCTAAAATTATTACATTTATAATATAGAGTAATTGTTCATTCATATGCTTCTGACCTAGCAGATAAACACCTGCTTCTCAAGTACATTTCCACAAGGCATAAACAAGAATATTGCTGTGTTAGCAGTTACTAGGTCAGAGGGCAACTTGCAAGTTTCAGTAAGCATACTGCAGTTTTCATATGAAACTCAATTTGTATATAACACACTGCATGAAAAATAGAATGAAAAGCATATTAAAAACACTTGATTATTAATTTGGCATTAAGCATACACACATTAATACATATTTTTCTAACATTTCCCTCCTGTTAATACTTTTTATTCTATTTTCAAAAAAGAATAAACAGCTTGCTTCTTTTCCTAACCTCTTCCATTCAGGATTTGCAGTTAAGAAGGTCATTCAGTTTAAACTTTTATGAAAGTGTTTAGCATTCTAGCAGCTCTTCAAATTCAGTACTTTGATACATAGTCTTAGATACGGATATATCTATGAATTCTTTAATTAATTTCTTCATGCAGGGGATTCCGCAACAAATACAAACTCCTATTAGGAGTAATCCTACCCCAATAGCAATCAATATGTTCATAAAAATGGAGCCCCACCCCCCGAAGGCATTCTGGAAAAACTCTGTCAGAGGATTTGGGCCTGGTTTAGTCATGGCCGACACTTGCTGAATCACCTCGAGATGGTCGTTAATTTCATGCTGATGGTCATGAATGAATGCACAGCACTCTTCTTTGATTAAAGCACAAGTTCCACCTCTTGACACTAGGGTGAAGTCAAGAGCCATTCGGTTTTGAAGCACTACAGTTCTCATGGCATTCAGTTCATCAGTTATCAGTTCAAGGGCAGAAAAAGTCGCATTACTCATTATTTCGAGAAGTTTGGACAGTTTTCGCAGCTCCCATATTGATTTAACTCCACCATACATGGGTGATATACCTGCCCAGGATATAACAGCATCACTCAAGTCCATGTGCACAAGTTTGGTTCCCACATTACGATGGTCTTTCCACCCTGCTTCAATTCGTCCCACTGGATTCTCAGGTTTCTTAACAGTCTTTTTGGTTACGTCTCAAGAATTTCGAATACTCCCCTGAGGCAAAGCTGCAGTGTGTCAGATGGCTGGAACCAGGTACCCCAAAAAACAACTGCCAGACCAATTCTCAGGTCACCATTTATATGCCTTTTTACCACATACAAAATAACAGTCTTCTACCTTAGTTATTACTTTGTTACGAAATAACTGCCCTGCATGAAACATTTTCCTATCTATCACTGATAACTGTTTGAAAAGTACAGGATTGTGCTGTACCTGATCAAGAGTTTTATGCATAGATTTCAAAAATGAGTCATAATCTGTACTACAAGATCCACTCAAATCATTTGGTTTTCTATAACATTTATACTGTACTGTAACATTGCATTTACTCCATCCAACTTGGATGGAGTCATTTTTATAAAAACATACAATTCCTTTTTGTGTCACAGGCAAACACAGTGCTACCTTATCTTGTGCTTTAATAGCGACTGTATCAAAAACCAGATTTTCCCAGGTCTCATTGACCCCTAGGGGGATAGCAGTCATTAATAAACCCCCGTATGCTGTTGGTATGGCTGTACAGACCCAGCAGTTCGAAACATTAAAAGTCTCTGCGTACACACGTGTAATTGCCTGATAAGTGTTAAAGTTCGGATGCCAGTCTATGTTTGGTTCATTACGTCTAATCAGTTCAACCTTTGTGGCAGGAAAAAGGAACAGCCGCAACAAAAAGAACAGTGTGATCAATATTGCAATAAAAACAATCATACAAGTTTTCTGAGGTTGCTCAATGTCTCTACTCACTCTGTATCTGGCCATTTTGTTCTTGTTGTGCAACAGTAACAAAGTTTTTGTCCAGTTCAAAGTTTTTAACCAGTTTACAGTGCGTCAAATGAATCTAGGAAGCTTGCTCTGCGATCTTGACTGCAGTGGGTGTCGACAGTAGTACCTGGTACGGACCTTCCCACTTAGGAGAACTCCAATTCTTGCGCTTCACAATCTTCACCCAGACCCAGGTGCCTGGAGCTACTGGTGCTTCCGATTTTGATTGCTCTTTATCTGAAACAGAATTTAACTGCAAAAGTTTGTTATTCAAAAATCGCCTCATATATCCTGCAAGTGAACTGTCAGCCTCCTGCTCTGTAGACATGAGAGGTTTCCACTGAGGTGTATAATATGCCCTCCCAAACAAAGTTTCAAAAGGAGTTAATCCCTTCACATTTGGAACAGTTCTCATACTCAACAGTGCTAAAGGCAAACAGTGCACCCAGTTTTTCTGTGTCTCTTTTATCAACTTCCTAAGATTATTCTTCAATACCCCATTGTGCCTCTCTACTAGCCCTGCAGATTAAGGGTGATACGCACAGTGGTTCTTTAACAATATCCTGAAATAACGACTGAGTTGTTGGATTGCTTGGTTCACGAAATGTGTCCCGTTATCACTATAAATCTTTTCCGGTATACCAAATCTGGGTAAAATTTCTTTTACGAGGACCTTTGCAACAGTAGCTGCATCTGGATTTTTAGTTGGAAACGCTACTACCCATTTGGAAAACATGTCTATAATAACAAGGCAATACTTTTTATTCTCACATTTATTCAATTCTATGAAATCCATACAGATAGTATGGAACGGATATGGTGGTGTAGGAAAATTCCCTTGCTTAGGCTTCAACACCCCTTGTGCATGACGCTTGTTACAAACATGGCATGCTGCACAAAAATTTTTTGTATAGTTTGTAAACCCGTAGGTTGTAAACACACAATTCACTAACTGTACCATCCCCTCTGTTGAGACATGGCTCTGCCCATGGCTCAACAACGCTGCATATCTAAACAAATTAGTTGGAAAAATCGGTTTCTTTTCCCTGGAGATGTACAGTCCCTTTTCGAGAATTGCTCCTCATTTTATCCACTTTTGTTTCTCAATATTTGTAGTAAGTGTCTGCATTGTTTTTAACATTTCTAAATCTAAAATCTCTGAGGGTTGTAATTCCTCACTCAAAAGAAAAATTTCTGTGGCTGAGGCTGCCTGCTTTGCAGCTGTATCAGCTTGTGCATTACCTTTTGAAATTCTATCCTGTTGTTTTGTATGAGCTACGCATTTGCAAATAGCTACTTTTTTAGGTAACTGAATTGAATCTAACAAGTGTAAAATAAGTTGCGCATGATTAATCGGTTTACCAGTAGATGTTATCATGCCTCTATTTTTCCACTGTTGCGCAAAAACATGTACAGTAGAAAAAGTATACTGACTGTCAGTATAAATGTTCACTTTCTTTCCTTTTGCTAAGGTACATGCCCTTGTTAAGGCAATCAATTCTGCTGCTTGTGCAGATAAGTTGTGTGGTAAAGATTTTGCTTCTAAAGTTTCAGTATCAGAAATGACTGCATACCCCACTAGGTTCTGTCCTGTAGGACCCCTCCTGCATGAGCCGTCCACATAGCATGTCACCTCGGCATCATCCAAGGGAACATCCGTAAGGTCTTGTCTAGGTAGTGTCTTTTGTTCAATCTCCTGCAGGCAGCAGTGTGGTTTGCCATCTGCAGGGGTTGGAAGCAAAGTTGACGGATTCAAAGTTGTGCATCGTTCAATTGTCATATGAGGTTGGCTCAACAGTATGGTCATACAGGAAAGATGCCTAGCTGGAGAAAGATATGCTACTTTTTCTTGCAGTAAAATAATTGCGACTGCATGAGGCACTCTCAATGTGAGAGGGTGGAATAACACTACTGAGGCTGAAGCCTGCACTGCCATTGCAGCTGCAACTACTGCTTGTACACAGTGGGGCAAGGATCATGCCACTGGGTCTAACTGTGATGAATAATAAGCTATGGGGCGTTGTTTGTCCCCATGTTGCTGTGTCAATACTGATGTCATATAACCTTGCTTACAATCTACAGTTTGGATAAACTGCTTGTTATAGTTTGGTAATCCTAAAACTAAGGATGATGCTATTAATTGTTTCAGCTTACGGAAAGCTGCTTCTGCTTCAGGTGTCCATTGTAATAAATTTTGTGCTGCCATCGGCTTTTTAAATATTAAATCGGCCAGTGGAGCAGATTCCAAAGCATAGTTTGGTATCCAACTCTGACAAAAATTAGTAGTTCCCAGGAAGGACATCATTTCCTTCTTGGTAGTTGGTCTAGGTGCTTGTAAAATCGCTGTTTTTCTGTCTTCATCTAATATTCTACCTTCTTTGGATATTACATATCCCAAGTACTTAACTTGTTTTCTCCAAAGCTGTAACTTGTCTTTGTTTACTTTGTGACCTTGAGTAGCTAAAAATTGTAATAAAGCTATCATGTCCTCCTTGCATTCTTGCTGGGTGGGGGCTGCCAGCAGAATGTCGTCTACATAAAGTAGAATCTGAGTACCTTTCGGTGGGATAAATCCCACCAGGTTGCTTGCCATTTCCTGTGCAAATATTGTTGGACTTTCACAATATCCCTGTGGTAATCTGGTATATGTGTACCGCTTTCCCTGAAATGTAAATGCAAACCAATATTGGCTGTCAGGGTGTATCGGTATCGAGAAAAATGCATTACTAATGTCTACCACTGAAAAATATTTAAGGTATATAAGGTGTGTGGATCTGTCACCGCTGGTGCCCTGAGTATAACTGCATTATTTACAGCCTGTAAGTCTTGGACCATACGCCATTCCCCGTTTGCTTTCTTGACAGGAAATAGAGGTGTATTACATGGTGAATCAGGAGATTCTATTAAGACTCCTTCCTTAAGTAAGGCTGCTATGATAGGCTTGATTCCCACCTCTGCATCCTTTCTCAAGAGATACTGTCTTTTTTGGGAACTAAAAGCTGACTTTGGCATTATGGTAACTGGTCCTGCTGTTCGTATAAGTCCTACATCTGATTTCCCTGCCGACCAGAGAATGTCTGGTATGTCTCGCAAGGCTTTTTCTTCTTCTTCCAATAAGAGTAATACTCAGCTATTCTCACTGGCCTGTGAGTGTACAGCTGGGTGTGTCTGTTTGATCCAATTCAATTTCTGTTTCTGTACTCCCTGTTCAAAGAGCTCTAATTCTGTCTGCTTTTCCCACCTTGTGACTTTTTCACCTAAGTCTGCCCATTTTAAAGTTTTGTTCTTAGTTAAACTAACATGTGGCAGTCGATTATATTTGTAAAGTGCTAAAAATTCCTGGGGCAATGAACAGCTTGCTACACTGTTCCCTTCTGCATCCCAGTACAAGTTTCGCAATACTAACCTGTTTGCATGGTTCTGAAACAATTCTTGTTCATAATCTTTATCAGGTCCTGGTCTATTACAGTAATATAGAGTACAATGCAACAAATGCTGTTTGTCAAACTCGAGGGAGGGGAACTTGCTGATGGCTATGTTCATCAGTTCTTCGATTACTGCCCCCGGACCAGTCGTAACCAAGTCCTGGCTGTACCAATAATACATTTCACCCTCCGGTCGCACTACAAAAGTGTCCATTTGTTGCTGTGCTTCCATACCCTGCATGGTTGGAACTATGGCTATGCCAAATATCTGCATCAAATCTCTACCCAAAAGATTTACTGGGCATTTTGCAGAAACTACAATTTTACTTTTCTGAGTCATCCCTGAAACGGGGTCCGTTATTGTTATGTCATGGGAGAGTGGCTCCCGATACAGCTGTCCATTAGCTGCTTTCACTAGTATATAATCTGGTGATTCTGTATCTTCTGGTAGCTTGGAAGGGTGTATCAGGGTTCGTGAAACCCCTGTGTCACACAAAAATTTAACTTCCCTCCCCTCTACCAAAAGCGTCACTTCCGGTTTTGTGTCTGCTAAGTAAAGGTCTAAGCTCAAAAGAGCTAGGTCTAAAATTTCATTTTCTTCTATGTTTGTGTATTCATATACATCCTCTACCCCTTGTGTCACATCCTCTACTCCTGCTATCACATTTTCACTTGCCTTTCCCTGCTGACTCTCTTCCAATGATTCCTGACTATCATATAGTCATTCCTCATCTTCCTTATTTTCCGTAGTCGCCTTCTTGTTTAGCCTGTAATCCCTCGCTAAATGTCCTTTTTTCCCGCACTTAAAACACTCACCCTTTTTCTTTCTTTCCTCAAAATCTTCTGATCGTTTGTCAGATTGTTTATTTCCCTGGGTATTTTTCTTACCCTTTTTCCCAGTTTGTACTACAAATACTTCTGACCCATCTTCTGCCGAAAATACTTGAGTTTTCTTTTTCTTTTTTACTATTAAAATGTCTTTCTGCTTGTCTAGCATATTCAAGTAATGGCTGTAATCTACTCATTCGATGATCTACCATATGCTTCATAATAAAGCTACTAATGGGAGTTATACTACCCTTCAAAAATGCGTTCTTTAACTGTTGTTCATATGAGGAATCATGTGTCTGGTTTTCTGATATCTGCATTCCGCAGTGATTATTAAAACACTCTAACAGTCTAGCATAATATCTATCAACTGTTTCACCTTCCTGTTGAATGCATTAATTAATGCAAGTCCAATCAGCCCTAGGCTTCCACTTTTCAGAGATTCGGTCTGTCAGACCTTTTACTCTGCCATCCAGTTCTGCATTAGCATGTGGGAGTGGTCTAAGTTGTGCGTCATGAGGATTCCAGTCACCACTGATCATGTGCCAATCTGGACCCACAATTTGTCTAACTACTTTTTCTACTTCCTCTCCATTTAAATGGTAACTTAATCTCATGCCCTGTAAGTCTTCTAAAAATTTTCTAAGATTCACTTTTGGGTGGGGAATACCTTCCGTGGCTTTCTTGACATCTTCCGGTGTCCACGGTCTATAAACCAAAAGAGTCGGATCTTGTCCTGCCTGTCCTGCCTGAGGATTCGGTACTTCTATGAGCGGACACATCTCTTCTTCACTCATAGCCTGTGATGCTCTATTTAATTCATTTAATTCAATCTCTCTCCTCAAGTCGCGTGTTCGAGACCTGGTCTCGATAGGATCCCTGAAAAATGGCTGTGCTTTTGCAGGGACAGCTGGGTATAGCGGAGGTGGATCAGCTCGTCCACTCGCTTCATATTCTGGTAACGGAAGTGGAGGGGGTGAAAAAGGGGCCGTTGCTATTACTAAGTTATTGTCTTCTTTGTCTAAGAACATTGTCTTTGAATTTTTAATTCTCTGTTCCCTACGGTTTGCTTCCTCAAGCCACGTATGCGCCTGAGGGACTCCTAATTGTCTCTGTTTTTTTAATTGACCTTTCACGTCTATTTTTAACTGTTTTACAAGTTTCATAAGTGCAAGTTTATCTAAATTACCCTCGAATTTATACTTATCGACACATTTGGTGTAATATTTAACATTATCGGCACGCTGTAATTGCATATACTTCGCGTCTTCAGTTAGGGGCGTGTCCCAGGAACTTTTTGTGCACTGATTTCCCATTGGTGTCTTAGCTAAGCTGTAAATTGTTACGTAACCCTTTCTATCACGTGGTACCACAAATCTATACCTTTTCACAGTTTATCTAGAATAACTGTCTACCTATTCTGTTTCCCTGATCTATGACAAAAAAAACAGTAACCCCTTTTTCTGTCACTAATCTGCATACGCAAATTTACCTGACAAAAAACAGTTCTGTACTTAGTCCCTGACCTTAAAACAAAAATAAGGTAATTCCTCCTTACCTGACCCTCCGTGAGTTGATCCACCGGATCATTGACTCGTCCTCCAATCCCAGATCAGAAACAGTGGCTGGCCTCTTTCGAATGACAATTCAGTCGGAGGTCTTTCAAAACAGAAGAGCCGATTTGGCCTCTTCTCCGTACGGATGCATGCCACCAGGCCCAATTCTGACCTAGGTCCAGAGCGAGAGATACATTTCCGGTCTGAAGGACCAATCTGTCAAAGGAAAAATATACTTTAAAAATGATCAAAACACGGTAGGTTCAGGTTAAGGCACTTTAATCTTGCAGCAAGGAGACAAAAACGTGCTAATACAGAGTTTGTCTAACCAGAAACAGGAAATGCATCCATCTTTATAGGTTATCAAATTAATCCTGCCCTACCATGCTGATGTAACAGATTACCACCTTTTCATCATCATCTGCTGACCATCTTTCCCATGAATTTCTGCTGATTTAAACAATTTTTAAGTGAAACTTCCTGAGGAAAACAACATGGCCTTGGTTACTTTCAGTTAGATACTTGTTATGTTACATTCAAGATACTACGGCTAAATCAAGCACAATGCTAGCAGTTCATTTCTCTTATAATCCTTTGTCTACCTTATCTCTAAATTACTGCAGCTGCAGAGGTTCCCATCCTCTGGACAAGGCTGTTTGTCTAGAATCATTACATTTATAATATAGAGTATTGTTCATTCATATGCATCTGACCTAGCAGATAAACACCTGCTTCTCAAGTACATTTCCACAAGGCATAAACAAGAATATTGCTATGCTAGCAGTTACTAGGTCAGAGGGCAACTTGCAAGTTTCAGTAAGCATGCTGCAGTTTTCAAAAAGCATCTTTTTCAGTCTCATATGAAACTCAATTTGTATATAACACAGTGCATGAAAAATAGAATGAAAAGCATATTAAAAACACTTGATTATTAATTTGGCATTAAGCATACACACATTAATACATATTTTTCTAACAGGTATCTACTTCTCTGTTCCCCAATTATAAAATAATGATCTCTGGGTAACAAAGTTTGTGGATTATTTTAAGCTAGGAGTCATCATCAAGTCCTCCTCTGATATATGTGCACCTAAGCAAGAGCTTGTAATTTGTCAACAGCTGCTGTACTAAAAATGGGCTCAAGCTCAATGGCAGGAAGTGCAACATCATGGGATTTGTTAAGTGCACCTTCTTTCCTCCTTTCATCATAAATAACATGTCACTTAAAAATTAAAATGTTGTGAGAGACCTGGACAGATGGATGGACATCTCCCTTACATTTGACAATTGCATTGCAACAGTGGTCAGGAAATCCTTTTACCTTATTCAGCTCATATAAAGGTATATATTCCAGAACTAAAGAAGTCCTCACCTCCTCATACTCTGAACTGAGTTGCAGACCCATCATTGAGTATAACACCACCTTTGAGATTAACTTACTAAGCATATCAGTCAGAGAGACAACAGACTTTTGTAACTACAAACACCAGACTTTAACTATCAAGATAGAATGGATGCTTTGTCCCTCTATTCAGTTTTATACAGACTCCATAAGGATAACTTGTTTACAGGGTTAAAAGGGATCCAGCTGTCCAAGAACATTTATAACGTACTTCAAAATGTCAAAGAGTTTAGCTAACACTAATACCAAAGATTTAAATCTACTCCAGTAATTAAATAAGTCAAGGAAGAAGGATAGAGGTGTCATACAGTGCCTACCTCTTCTCTGAAACAAACTCTATCTCCAAATAAAGCAGTTGGACACAATGTCTGTCTTTTAAAAAGAGCTGGGCAACTGGATGGGTATTCACAAACTCAACTTTGGTATAACTGGTCTGTACTTCACTGAAAAGAGAGGCAAGGCCAGAAGGTGGGTATTGTCAAGGTAGAATTAGCCTTGTGGATTGCTTTTTTTGTATCTCTTATGATCCAATGATTATCCTATGAATAATATGTGAAAGTGGAATTGAACTTAAGCCAGTTTCACTAAATGAAGTTTCAACAAAAATGGTTAGCTGAAAATGGATTCAGTGATAGTGGAGGATTCCTTTTTCTCCACTTCTGTGCAAACTTATAGTAGATATATCTAAGTTCAGGGGTGTGGGAGTAATCCCCAAATGGAAGGTGCAGAAGGGTTTTCCTCCCTGCAAAAAAGATTTACTCTGAGATTAGCTGAAGGTGTTTTCAATTAAATGTTTTTGACAAATATGCTTTTGGTGAAATTATCAGAGTATTGACATGAATTCCAGTAAAATGATAGAGAACTGCTGTTCATTTCTTCTAGATCACAGTTTCATCACCATGAAATGAATACGTTGGTATGATAAGGAGCAACTCAAATATATTCTTAATGATGTAAGACACTTCCTGTTTGATACACATTTTTTTCTTGCTTTTTTTAGTACAATACCCCCATTTTCAAAATGAAATGAAATGTAAAGCTTATCCAGAAGTGTTGAATATTTGTCTTTAAATGCAAATAAATTTGCAGTTGGGAGATCTGAAATGGACAAATGGCATATCCTTAAATCAGAGATTTATGCCTGGGATGAAGCCCGATTAACCTGAATTTCTCCTTACGCTTAGTGTACTCACCTCCAAGGATTATATTATTTAGAGAAATAAAATACTTTTCTGCGCATATACATATGCAAATACATGCATGCATATATTTTCATTAATTATTTCTTAGGTAAGTTTGGAGAAAAGCATCAGTTTCAAAACATTTGTGTTATGGAAGAAGAAACATCATGCCGTATTTATTGCATGCACATACCTGTGTTAACCATATTCCAGTCAAAGAGTTCCCTGACGAACACATCAGCTATAATTTTCACTGTTTTCCTTTGAAATTATTTTCACCACGTTACAGGAAATCTTTGTGACTAGCTTTTGTTGCATTATATCCCAAAAACATCTGAAACCAGCAGTCAGTAAAATATACTTCTGTTAAAGGATCCAAACAGTACTTATTATAAGATGGTATTAATTTCTTTTTTTTTAACACCTTTATGGAATTGTCAGTTGTGACATAGGCAAACTAACATTTATAAGCAAAAGAAAGATGGTATTCATTTCAGGAACAGCAGTGCTTTTCAGAATAATGAGTCTATCTGTAGTGGCTATAACATACAAAATGAGATTCCATTTTTAATAACACACACATTAGAAAAAGAAAGAGATTACTGTGGATAGCAGTCTAATAATTAAAGGGAAAAGAGACACCTGTACCAATCCAGAATGACACAATCTGCTCTGTTTGCAAATTATTTCAGAAAATAACAGCATCATCTAATTTCTCCCAAAACTTTTTCTGTCAATATGGTCTGTCTGCATACTATATCTCAGTTGCAAAAGACAATAGCTATAGCTTCAACATAATTTAAAATAATTTTACATGGATAATTTCTTAAGTTTATGTATATTTTTAGTTATCGCCAGAGGTTTTCCTGGAAAGACAATTCAGAATTCAATTTAAACTGAATCCATTACACCCAATATACGTCAGACTTTTCATCAACAACATACTTTCAAAGTAGGTGATAGTTTCCTTTTTACAAGCTGTTCTCCAAAACAAAGTATTGTTCATAAAAAAAGATGTAATGAGTACTTTAGATATCAATAATATTGTTAAGACAATGAAGTAAAAGCACTTTTCAGTTCTACATATTTATGCTTTATTACTGTTTATTACCGTTGCACATTAAATGTTATTTATTGTTTTCCCTCAGTTCTTGTCTTACCCTTTAAGTCACATCAGGAGCCATGACCCAGGCTGTATATAATCATGATTTGTTAGGTTTTCCATTTGTTAGGTTTTCCAGGAATCACTATGCCTTTAAAGTTAAAGATAGCTTTTGTTCCAGACGTCATGCAATATAAAGGGTGAATCAGTTTTCAAAGTATGCTTTGATTAGTGATATTTCAATGATTTTAAAACGTCAAACAATATATTTCTTTTAATTTTGGCATACCACAATGTCCTAAGGAATTATTTGCTTCAAATGGTTTCAGAGGCCGTTAAACAAACTGTATATAATGTATTTATTTTTCATTTGCATTTGTGTACCAGAAAATACCAATTGGATCATGCAAGACTCCTTTTCAGAGGTGGCTCAGGGGAAAATCTCCAAAAACATATTTAGTGAGAGAAAACTAAGCAAAGAAATTACAGCAGACCCTTTGTGAGTAAAAACATTTTACATATAGTGATTACATGTTCAACATAGACTAGGCATCTAGGTGAATATGACAAGTAACAATTGTCAAAAAAACGTAATAAAAGGGGAAAATTTAAAAACTTAAAATGCTAATGGACTTTTAACATTCTCTCATTAAACACATATTGATTTCTAGCTCAAAATATCTTCCAGCACTGTATTCTTAGGATATTAGTTTTTATATAATTTTGTGATTGATTGGCAGTGGTTAAGGTCAGGTGCTAAACTATTTAGTTGATGATAGAAGCCTTCCTTTTATAAGCCATTAAAGTGATGGTGCATAATATAGATGAACATTTGGTAGACTTGTCAAAAAATTCATAATTGCTCGAAACTGTCCTTACTCATGCATCTTCCTGTTAGTTGTTAAATATATGCATATACATTATGCATAAAGGTCACGAAACTTTATCTACACAATTCCAGATCCACTATGGCATATACAAGTATTCAGCATATTCAGCCTGTCTGTTGGTAAGTGTACCAAAAGTCTATTGCTGAACTCAGACACTATATGCATCAGTATACAGTGCTGGTGATACATATATGATGATTCTTCTTACAAATACATTAGGGAAAAAACATTAAGCTAACTATAGGTTTATAATTGGGTTACCACAAAAACTATCTAGAAATGAAAAATAGTATGTGGCAATGCTGTGCTTTTCAGTTTTACAAACCTGAGCAAAAGTGGTAATTGTTAGAAAGGATAGACTTTTTTCTTTTGAGACATTGCTATGTAAATCTATTGATATAATTTCAGCTATGGCTTAACAAATGGCGTCCACGTTATGTCTATGAATGACAGTATCACAAATGCTGCTCAAATTAAAATAATAAAAAAAAAATAAATGGATTTGATATGTCATTTAAATCTTGTGTTGACAAATGAGTGGCTCTTATCCTATGCTGCACCGTAGTGTCACTATCAGAAAAAAATGAATCCACAAACCTAGAGTGAGAATAGAACAACAGTATTGTGATCTTCAAGCAGCAAAGGTGACTGAGATGCCTTTTGGGCCAATCACTAAGAAGAAGATGCAATGTCACATGACAGAAAACCAGTTAATTTTAACTATCACGCTTGTGAGAACTTTTGATAATTCCATGGACTGCAAGGAGTTCAAATAAGTCGATACTTAAGGAAATAAACCCAGACTGTTCACTGAAACATTTAATAGTAAAACTAAAACTCCTGTCTTTTGGCAACAAAACGCTAAGAGAAGATTCACTAGAAAATGCATTAACATTGGAAATGATCAAAGGCAAACGATGAAGGGGGCAGGGGAGGCCAAAATGATTAGAAAGCATTACTGAATTAATGAATATGAATGTGCAATTATTTAAAGAAGCAGGTGTTGATAGACAGGCCTGATGTAATAAAATTATTGAAATTTCAAAGATCAACCTTGATTAAATGACTAAAGTGTGTGTGTGTGTGTGTGTGTGTGTGTGTGTGTGTGTGTGTGTGTGTGTGTGTGATTGTATATATGTGATTGTGCATACCATATATGTAAATATATGTATGCACTCATATACATTGTTTTATTTAATCTTGTGTACTTTATTTATTACTGTTTTGATTACAAGATGTGCAGATGGATTGATCACCACTTTCATTGGAGTTCCTGGGTGAAAAGTCCAACAGATTCTTAAGAGTTTCAAGCATATGACTGGTAACATGCATTTATAGTTTTGCGAGCAAAATAGGTATTAAAGTGTAACATAATAATTTTTACTATAACTATGAGATCAATATACTGAACTAAGTACAGAATATTATACAATTAGAATTCATATCTATAGAGTCACACATGTGGCAACTACTTATTTAGAAAGACAATCAGAATGTGATGGCATGTCGGGTAATAGGTGAAATAAGGTGAAAGGGATATGCAGGATACCATATTAGCTAGAAAGAGAATAGTATGGGAAAGGAACATTTGATATTGAAGGAGAATCATTTCATTTTAAAATAAGAAGAATTAAAGAGATTATAAAGCTAATTAAGAATTGTGAGAGCTATGACCTATAAAGAATTTTGGAAATAAAAGTGAGAAAAAGTATACATAATTTGTTGTGGAAGTGTGATAAATACATGTACAAAAATGTGGTGTTATGTAAGCAATACTATGCAAGGTAGGATATGTAGATAGAATTACTAGTTTTTGAGGTAAAGATTATCTGAGTGGACAGGAATTGTTTTGTTAAGAGTTAAAATGGTCCAACAATTACTTTGTGTTGCTTATCTTATGAATTTATTTTCATTTATAAAAATTAAAAGTTATGTACTTACCATAATGTTCCATCTGAATAGGTGGATTCATTTGTCTGCAACCTGTGGGTATGGATCCGATATCAGATCCGAACCGGCACGGTTTATCCAGCTATGGATCCGAGCTCCTAGCTCCTCCCCTCACCCATAATGCCCTGCTCTCCCTACATGACCTCAGATCGAGTTTGCCCTGCACCAACTACCCTAACTAAAGGGTAACACACCCTATGCAGGAAACTGACAAGGCCAGGGGGATAGGAGGGCGGGATGGTTGCAGACTAATGAATCCACCTACTCAGATGGAACGTTATGGTAAGTACATAACTTCTAAATCTGAAGTAGGAGAATTCATTTGTCAGCAACCTGTGGGACAGAGTCCCCAGCTACCTGAATCTTGGGTGGCCATCATGGAAGGATATTCGAGCACCGCGAGCCAAAGAATGCTCTACCTCTAGACGTGACGTCCAGCTTGTAATGAGTAATAAAGGTATGAGATGAAGCCCAAGTGGCTGCTGAACAAATGTCATCCAGAGGAACCCTAGACTTAAAGGCCGCTGAAGTAGAGACAGACCGGGTCGAATGAGCATGGGCACCCTCCGGTGCGGGCCTCCCAGAGGCTTGGTACGCCAACAGAATACACTGAGAAATCCAGCGTGACAAAGAAACTTTGGGAATTGGTTTACCCAGATTGAATTTGGCAAAAGAAATGAACAACTGGTCTGATTGCCTATGACCAGCTGTCCTATGAAGGTAAAAACAAAGCTGCCTGTGAACATCCAAGGAATGCAGCTTGTATTCGCCTTTGTTTTGATACTTAGGGAAGAAAACAGGGAGGTTGATGGACTGATTAATGTTAGCTTCCAAAGCAAATTTAGGAAGAAAGGAGGGATTGATCCTGAGGCACACCCGGTCCAGATGAAAGATCAAATAAGGCGGTTTCATGGACAGGGCCTGAAGCTCAGAAACTCTCTTAGCCGAAGTAATGGCTACCAAAAAAGCAGTCTTAAAGGACAAGAATTTAAGATCGACTGTGGCCGCAGGTTCGAAGGGAGGAGCAGTCAAGGCCTGAAGTACCAAGGAAAGATCCCACAGGGGAACCGTTTCTTTGACAGGGGGTCTGAGCAAAAAGGTGCCTTTTAGGAAGGTTTTGCATAACTTAGCTGACATAAGAGACCCTGAGTCATGACCAACATGGTAATGAGATATGGCCGCCAGCTGAACTTTGACCGTGGAACTACTGGCGCCATCATTAAAGAGAGTAGTAAGGAAGTCTAGAACCAAAGGAAGGGGAACCGTGAATGGATCTAGGCCTTGCCGCTCTGCCCAAATGGAGAAACGCTTCCATTTACTGCAGTAAATCTTTCTGGTAGAGGGCTTGTGGGCTGTCACCAGAATGGCCTTAACTGGGGACGAGATACCGGGAGTCCTGATTAGGAGTGGAACTGAAGCAGCCAAGCAGTCAACTTCAGGTTGTCCAGGTTCGGCGTTGGTAGGTTCGATGGGTGGGATATCAGATCCGGAATGGGATCTAGAATCCAAGGTGGATTCACTGAATGAGACCTTAGGTAAGGGAACCAGATCTGTCGAGGCCAGAATGGGGCAATGAGGATCATTCTGCACCCCAACCGAGAGGCTTTCTGAATTACTTGAAGCATCAGAGGTAGAGGGGGTATGCGTAAAGAAAACAGGTAGGCCAAGCATGCACCAGAGCGTCTCTCGGAGAATCCCCTGGAGGGGGGATTAGAGTGAAAAAACTGTCGCACTTGGCGTTTAAGGGAGAAGCAAAAAGATCGCAACAGGGAGTCCCCCACTGTGCGAAGATACGTTTCACTACTTGAGAATTGAGAGACCACTCGTACGGGGAGAGAATGGTGCGACTGAGCTTGTCTGCTAGGATGTTGGTCCAACCCGGAATATGCGTTGCGATGAGAAAGCGGTTGGTGGAGATCGCCCATTCCCACACTCTCATGGCTTCTCGACATAAAGGGTAAGACCTGGTTCCCCCCTGTTTGTTGATGTACCAGACCACCGACATGTTGTCTGATTGAATCGCAATTGTTCCCAGGGGAAGGAGGGCTTGAAGTGCTTACAACGCCAAGAGCACCGCCCTCATTTCCAGAACATTGATATGCAGGGAGGTCTCTGAATCGCTCCACGTGCCTTGGACCGTCCGGCCCGCAAAATACCCCACCACCCGAGGCAGGAAGCGTCCGTGGTCACTGTGGCAAGAGGGGGAGATGCACAAAAGGGGCGGCCCCTGTGGAGGTCCGGGGAATGGAGCCACCACAAGAGAGACCGCTTGCAAGCCTTGCTGATTGCAATGGGATGATACAGGGGGAGAGAGAGAAATGACCATTGCACCTGAAGTGTCCATTGAAGTACCCGCATGTTCAAGCGGGCGAGCGGAAGAAGAATAATCGCTGCCACCATAGACCCTAGCGCCCTCAGGATCAATTCCGCAGGTGTTGAGCTGGAGTGAAGGATGGCCCGCACCTGGAGTCGTAGATTCCGAACTCTGTTGGTTGTGAGAAAGGCTCTTAAATTTCTCGTGTCTAACCTGGCTCCTATAAAATCTATTATCTGAGTAGGGACCAGGTTGGACTTTTCTATGATTACCGTGATGCCTAGCCAGGGAGCTAGATGAAGAAAGGAGTCTCTTGCTAAAGAGAGTAGATGCCTTGTTGGGGCGGTGAGAAGCCAGTCGTCTAGGTACGGAAAGACCTGCACCCCCTGAAGCCTCAGGTGGGCCGCAACCACTGCTAATACTTTGGTGAACACCCTGGGGGCTGTGGTGAGACCAAAGGGAAGGACCCTGAACTGGTAGTGACTGGCTCCCAGCCAGAAGCGAAGAAACCTTCTGGATTGTCTGTCCATCAGAATGTGGTAGTACGCATCCTTGAGGTCTATAGAGCACATCCAGTGATTCTCCCCTAGAATGGGGAGGATGGATTGCAAAGTGACCATCCGGAACTTCTCTTTGGGAACTGCCAGGTTCACTAGGGACAGGTCCAGTATGGGTCTTAGGTCCCCCGTCTTTTTTGGCACTAAAAAGAACCTGGAGTAGAACCCTGATCCGATCTGGTCTGGGGGGATGGGCTGGATGGCTCTTTTTCTCAGCAGATGGCCAATTTCTGCTGAAGCGGCCTCCCTCTGATCGGGTGGAACATTGGGGAGGGTTTTTAACTTTGGGACATGAAGAAAGGGGATCTTGTAACCTCTGGATATAATCTGGAGTACCCAGTGGTCCGATGTAATAGACTCCCATGCCGCTAGGTTCTCCGAGAAACGTCCCCCGACTGCCTCCAGAGTGGAGCAGTCAGGCAACCCCTCAGGGTTGCTGCGTGAGCCGTTCAGAGAAAGGTTCCCTGGACCCAAAGTTCCTGGGAGCCCCTCTGCCTCTAGGTCGGCGTCCTCCCTGTCCTCCTCTGCCGTGGAAGGACTGGTTGTCCGGAGCGGGTTGGGAGTGCTGCGACTTCTGGAACCACATCTTCTTCTGGCCCTTTTGGTTCCTAGAGTAGGACCTCTGGGGCACAGAGAAGCAGACTCCGATGGCAGACAGCGTCTTCCCATCCTTCTCGCTCTGAACCAAGGTGTCACGAACCGTCTTGCCAAAAAGGGCAGAACCGTCAAAGGGGGCATTTGCGAATGATGCCTTGAAGGGCTCCATAAAATTGCAGTGGCAGAGCCAGGCCTGCCGTTGTGTGACTAGGCCTGCTCCTGCAGCTCTAGCGGCTCCCTCGGTAGCGTGGGAAAGTAACCGCATAGAGGTGTTGGTCACAGAATGAAGAGTGGCCATACAGGTGGAGTGCATAAGTTTGTCCTCCTCCAACATGGACTCTGGGGGGGATGCAGCGTATTCCTTGATAAGATCGCACTGCATCCTAATGACATGTGCCAAATAGTTGAGCGCCCTCACTGAGAAGGTCGCTGAACTAAACATTCACTTCCCCAAACGGTCCATCATCCAAGACTCCTTGCTCGGGGGATGGACTGAGGGACTCTCCTGGGCGAGTTCACTCTTAGTGGCTGCTGCCGACAACATGGCATCTACCGGGGGTCCCTTGCTCCAGTGGGCACGGTCAGCAGGGGGGCTAAGGATCCTATCGGGCCTCTTGGGGATTGGCTCCACGGTGTCTGGTTCCTTCCACGCCCTGGTGGTAATAAGGTCCACCAGGGGGTCGGCAGGAGGGGACACCCAAGAGGTAGACGGGCCCACTTCAAATGCCTCCAAGAACACGGACTCATCCGAGGAAGACTTTGGGGCAGACCACCCACCTCTGATCTGTAACATTTCCATGATGTCTCCAAAGGAGACATCCTCAGGGGGTGATCTTGGGGAACCTTCCCCTTCCTCCAAGTCAGTGTCTTCAGTTAAAGACTCGAGGGAGTCTATGTGCCTCCTCTTACACGTATGCTTGCGAGGTGCTTCCTCGGGGGGGCTGTCTGAGGAGCCCTCACCAGCAATGTCCAGATCCAAGGGGACTGCTTGGGGCAGTGAAGTGGGCTGTCCCAGTGGCCGGGTGATGGAAGCCTGGCCCAGAGCAGATGGAGTGCGGGACGGAGCCGAAGCAAGGGCCGGGGGTCCGGATGCCCTCAACAGAGCCCTCTCCACCACATCAAAAGCCGAGGGGGAGCCAGCCTCGACAATAGGATCCAAAAGTCGGCTCCCCCTCGGATCCGATGAGTGGATCGGAGCCGGCGCCAAGCCCCTCGGATCTGAGGGAACAGTGTGCTCCAACAGGGACGGTGCCAAAGGCACACTGAGTCCCTCGGATCCAAAGCTCAGGCCAAGGCTCCGGGAGGTCGGATCTGACAAACTCGAGGGCAGGGTCGGATCCGAAGTACCCAGTACTGTCGGCGCCAACCCACTCCCGGCTCCAAGGCTGCCCGGCTCCGAGCGCTCCGAACCCGGGTAGCGGGTCGGAGAAGGAGCTATGGGCTTGAAAAATGGGGTCGAGCACCCCCCCAGAGGGGGGGGGGAGGCAGGAGCTCTCCCATCTGCATCTGGGCCTGGATGAACCTTCGCATCATCCAGTCCAGATCAGCTTCGGAGAGGCTGTAGGTAGACCTCGACGAGGCTACCGAGGTAGGCCTTGAGTGCCGCCTCGATAGCCTTGAAGGAGGTCGGGTCTCCTCATCCTCAGGATCCGGTGAAAAACAAGGAGACCGGAGCCGAGGAGGAGGAGAACCAGCAGCCAGAGAGGCCGGAGGAGAAGCCCGCTTAGCCGGCCGCTTGTGGTGCTTCTCTCTCCAGTCCTTCTTCCTGGCTTCCCTCTCCTCCGAACCCTTAGAGGGAGTTTGAATCCCGGGAGGAGGAGGGGGAGCAGGCAAGGCAGGAACTGCCGGAGCAGTAACCACCAATGGGGCGGGGGCCGAAGCTGAGTCCGGGGGCAAGAGTCCCGCCAAGACCAGCTTTGACCTCCGCTCCTTCAATGCCCTGGGGTTGAACCCTGCACAGATTGAACACCCAGAGGTGAGGTGTTCAACCCCAAGGCATCGAACGCACCTAGTGTGACCATCAGCAGGGGATAGCTTATGGCCACACTCGGAGCATTTAGAGAAAATAGCCTTTGGGGCTTTCGACATACTGCTGTTTGTTTTGGGGTTTTTTTTGTTTTTTTTTTTAAACAAAACAAAAAGTAAAGCAAAGTGCAAAAAAAACTACACACTCACACAAGGCCCCAAAGACAACTCACACACACTACTACGCACCAGCGAGGGGAGGGTAAAAAAAAAGTTAAGTAAATTAAGCCCAAAAAGATAAAATATATAGGAAACCTAAAACTTTCACACAGATATTAAATTTAAACTAACAAAAATCTATTTTTCACAAGAAAAATCACTTGGCTCAGGAGCTCAGGAAAATCCAGCTGTCACCATGCGCGGCAAACTAGATCTGAGGTCATGTAGGGAGAGCAGGGCATTATGGGTGAGGGGAGGAGCTAGAAGCTCAGATCCATAGCTGGATAAACCATGCCGGTTCGGATCCGATATCGGATCCATACCCACAGGTTGCTGACAAATGAATTCTCCTACTTCAGATCATTTATTTACTTACTGTATTCAACTTGTTAATTAATGCTTCACTGATTTCTGAATACATAACTCTGTTTATTTAACTCCTTTCTGCATGTGATAAGAAATTAATGGCTTAATCCAGTTGTATTGGTCTGCAACCTTTTCTTTGTCAGCCAGTCAAAGTTGTATACTGATGAGATATTTTACATAGTGAGTGGTATGTCAAATATTTCTAGGCTTTATGACTTAGAAGTCTCTAATTCTGCATGATTTATTTAACATTATGCTATATTTTCATTTTCTGCCTTAATTTTTTATGTTGACACAGCTGGTATGCTGGAGGTAGATAGGCTTATCAGCAATTTAAATTCTTAGCTTAAGCATCATGCTATTAGCTTTGCATCCCTTTGTATTTCATATCCATGAATCTGAAATATGATACACAATAAATAATTTAATAAACAAATTAATCAATGATGACCCCCCATCATACATCTCAAAGGTTTACAGTTTAACTGTGATGCAGTAGAATACATAATTCTAAGAAAAATACATCTTATGAGTGAAAAACATTAGGCTGCCAGAATTCTCACATGTGCCATTTTGTTATTCTTGCCATCTGGAACAATATCTGCTAAAGATATCAATGAAGAATTATTTGTTAAATAAATATATAATATATTGCACTCCAAATGTGCTTAATGCTGATCGATGGAATATTCTGCATTTAATGTAACAGTGATTTAGTGCAATGATGGCACAAAAATGTACTATTGTTTATAATTGTATTTCTGTAAATGTCAGGTGTTGTCAAAACAAATTGTCAGCTGTGAAAATGATTAAGTAAAAATGTTAAATGCAAAACAAGTAACAGATCTGTTTCCAAAATTCTGAGTAGGCTTTTAGCCTGAAATGTTAATGATTTTATATGTGCTTTGCTATCTAAACCTCAGATGTGGCTCATAATGGTCATGATGAGACTGGGAAAGTACTAAGACAAGGTTTGCAGTTATTGCTTTCACTTGTCTCACTTAAATGTCATAACAACTTTCTACGCAGTACCTTACAGGGAACAGTTTAGAAGCTATTGTTGGCATGATACATTCATTCTCTAGAGGCAGAAGAATGTAATCTTTGAACAGATCAAATCTGTCTTTTAACAAAGTGAACTTCAAAAAGAAACCATACAAATATCATACTCAAGAAGGCAGTGTGTTTTCACATGGTACCATACTAAACAGGTTATATTATTTAGTATTTATTATGCTCTCCAGTGAGAAATGGCTCAAGTACAAAAAATGCTAATTATTTTCTTTTTTTTTTTTTCCATAATAAATTTTTATTGAAATATATTTTCCAAAAACAAAAAATGCTAATTATTTTCTGTTGTTAGAAATCTGCAGAACATCCAGTGAAGACCCAGAAACCCTGGTTGTAGTGAAAACCCCTGCATAACATTACTTCAGAAATATACAATTCCTGGCCCCCTGCCAATAGCCTATTAGGACACTTTCTTCAAAAATTAGAAGTCTGTAGCAAGTGACAGAGTGTCATTTTATTCACCAGAGATGCACACAAAACTTTATAGAGATAACATTCAGGACAGATCTAGAATCACTCACACAAAACAAAAAAAAAAAGATTTTTATGACAGAGTGTATGTCAGAGAAAGCTAAAAAATATTCCACTCCAGATCAAACAGCTTCTTAATGCAATATCTTATTTAAGGTGTTGTGTTGCCTGAAATTATCTTTAATGAAACTGTATTGTACTCTGAGTTACAATTCTTTAATGCAAAACATAAAGGACTATGATTGGGTTCATAATATATCATCTTTCAAAGCTCTTGTAGCTCAGCTCAGGTAGGAAATAATACATTTGTGAAAGCAGTAAGAATACTAATTATTTCTAGTGATTCTCTTGTACATAGATATCGTTAAAACCACACATGGTCAGTATTATGCCATGCCTGTGTCCTGGGTCCCCATGTACAAGATAAATCATGCTGCCTGTTTCAGTGTGATTGATATCCACCATAGAGTTTGTTGTTCTTGCTGATGTACTTTAACAGGTGTGATGCTTTTCTGAAATTTGTAACTCCTTAAATGCAGTAAAGATACAATTTTACAGTCTGTCTCTTAAAATTCCTGTATTTCACAGTTGTACAACACAGAGCAGCGAGGTTATGCAAGATGAGGTTGGTACTTTGTATTGTGTTAACAAGGTTCACTTAAATGGTGGGTATTCTAATTTAGCTACTTACTGTTACCATTTCAAAGTTATTAATATTCACAGACAAAAGTGTAGGAGCCCAAAGTATTTTATATATTTGAAAGCTGTAAAACAGTACTGCCACACAGACAGTAGGCCAAAGCGAAGTATACCTCTGATTAACTAATGGATTTAAAAGCAATTAAACACTCTAGTTTGCTATTCTTATGTCTAAATGAGAAGTAATTTATAACCATCAAAGCTGTATTAGTTTCTTGATGTTCTTCTGTGGTGGTCACTGTGTATACCCCAGTACAATACTAGAGCACTATGGTACTCAACTGTCTATAACAAAAGTTGTTAAGCACTTCTTTGCCATCAGAGAGGTTTAATAACAAGCATGGAGTTTTTCCTCAGTCATGGAGTGAACTCAGAATACTCCTTGTACTGCATTAAAATTTGGAATATGTCAATAGATGATGTTGAAATGCAGAGCCAGACAAAGGCCCTAGATCCCAATGGGATCAGCATTTTTACAATACTTTTGCTTATGTATGCATGACCAAGGGCAAAAATGTAATTTCATAATGCAGGTATGAAAAATCATCTCAGAAAAAAAAAGATAACTCCTTGTATATGTATACATGGTGAAGGGTAGAAATTCAGTTTCAGAATGTGGGTATGAATTATCAGGCCAAAATAAAGAGTAAGTCCAAACAGCTTATTGATGTGCATATGGAGTAAGAAGAAGATAGCATGCATATTTTTATATATATATATATATATATATATATATATATATATATATATATATATATATATATATGTGTGTGTGTGTGTGTGTGTGTGTGTGTGTGTGTGCATGCACATGTGTGTGTGCATGTGTGTTGTAAGTGTGAAAGTGTGAGTGTTTGTATGAGTATGAGTGCATGCACATGGAAACATGCACATACACCTATGTATAGCTGGTATCCTGAACAGATAAGTTTTCCCTCCTTTTTGCTTTTCAGTGCTGGAATAGGACCCGACTTCTTCTAAGCCCTGAAATGGAAAAAATGGGTACCAGAATATGGCTGAATGAATGAATGAATAAATGAATGAAAGGTAGTCTTAAAATGCACAAAAATACATGAACTTAGAATTTTTGAGTTGTGCAAGGTAGCTGCAACAAAAGGTGCCATTTCATGATGTAGGTGCAGATTTAATAAAGCCTACATGGACAGCTAAAACATGTGCATGTCATAGTGCAAGACACACACAATAGTGCTCTACATGCCACACAAACATGGTAAATATCGTGGCATGCCAATTACAGCATAATAAACTGAATTGTATGCTAATCAACTAACCCAAGATAGAGAAGCTATTCAGCAAGCTATAAAGTAACCATGTAGACCCAGTGCAGGTTTTTCCTATGAATTCCAAAACCTATTGGAACACATTCACAAAAACTAGGCTACACAGAAAGAATGTTAGTGGCTGCTGTTGCTGTTGTTCATGCATATGTGCAGCAGGCCCATGTAAATGCTGCTGCTGCTGCTAATACACTGCAGCCAAGAAGGAGAAGAGTTGTTAGACTCTGTTTAACTTTTCATAATCTGCGTGAGGTGGTAAAGAGTGGACAGAGACATCCTACAGGAACTCTGCAACCTCTGTCATCCTCAACTGAGATCTAAGGCAAACTGAGGGAAACCAATACCAATGGAGACTAAGGTATGTGTAGCACTTAGAATTTTAGCTACAGGACCCTTCCAGCAACCAACAGGGGACATGCTGAGGTTGTCATAGGCATCGGCATTCAGGATCCTCCATCAATTCCTGAAGGCAATGCTGCAACATGCCAGGGAGCACATATACTTTCCCTGTAAGTCTGAGGACAAAGCCAGAACTAAACATGAGTTCTACCCTGTAACACACTACCTTCAAGTCCTGGGTGCCATAGACTATACACCGGTAGAAATCAAAACAATGCCCAGGGAACAGGGAAGGCTGTACTTATGTAGAAAGGGCTACCACTCCATTAACTGCCTATACAGCTTAGCCAAACAATTCCCCGGATATTTCTTCCCACAATATTTACTTCCCTGGACCCCTGTTTAGCAGGGCAACTGACCTGATCCCCAAGGTGAATTTCTTACCTCCCATCAAATCGTCAAAGTTCCTCCTGAAGAGGGCCAAGGAGGAAGTCTGCTTGACATGTATGGGAAGTCTATTCCAGAGTATGGGGAGTCTCTGGATCAGGAACCTATCCCTCCAGCATGTTTTGTTTATTGTGATGACAAGGTTTAGATCCCTGGAGTGTGTGGCTCTGAACGATTGGGATTTCTTTAGGTGGAGTATGTGCAACAGCTCAGGGTTTGACATGGCCTTGTATGTTAAGCAGAGATTGCCTCTGAGTACATGATATGCCACAGAGTATAGCTGGAGTTTTTTTAGATGGTCAGCATAGGGCATCTTCTTTAGGCCTGTGATTCTTTTAGTGAGGTATTTCAGCGGCCTTTCCAGCTGCTGCAGATGTCTTGTGAGGTACATACCAAATGGGGCATTGTACTCTATAATGGGTCTAGAGGGCTGAGTACATTGGGACAATGACTTCCTTTTTTCTGGATGAAAAGCCCTTAGTGATGAGGTGTGCCACATAGAAGGATTTCCTGACTGTTGTGTCGATGTGGTTATCGAAGATGAGACCACTGTCCACCTGTGTCCCTAAGTCTCTCATCACAGTTTCAGTGTTTAGTGTACTGCCACCTATGTGGTAATTCATGGGTACATGGTTTTTCCCAAAGGGGATGACTATACATTTCTTGCCATTAAGCTTGAGCTCATGGCTGCTGCACCAAGCATCTGTTTCTGTAAGGTTCTTTAGTAGAATATCCACATCATTTGGGGATTAAATAATGGTTCCCAGTTTGCAGTCATCTGCGAACTTTGTTAGCCAGAGTCCCTTAGTGTTGGCCTGTACTTCAGAGAAGTAGATGCCAAATAACAGCGGTACTAGGACTGAACCCTGAGGTACTCCACTTGTCACTTTTCTGGAGCTGGATTTGGAGTAGGCTACTTTTACTGTCTGGGTTCTGTCAGTAAGCCAGTTGGCAACTCATCAAGTGACATAGGGATTTATGCCCAGCTTAGTAAGTTTATCTATGATTCTAGAGTGGGGGATGGTATCAAAGGCCTTGGCAAGGTACAGCTAGGCTGTGTGGACCACCTTACCCTCGTCCAAAGCTCTGGAGACTGATTCAAAGAAGTCAATCAGGTTTGAGACAAGATCGACCCTCCACAAACACAAACTGGGTGGGGTCCAGTGTTTGAAGGTTGCCAATATCTTTGTTTATAAGTTCCATGATAATGCATTCCATGCCCTTGCAGATCAGGCTCATCAGACTGATGGGATGGTAGTTCCCAAGATCCAAGGTGGATCCCCCTTGTGGAGTGGGATAACTGTAGCTGTGCACCACTCAGTGGTCACGAAGCCTGAGGTGAGGCTATGATTAAACATGACACTTAGGTGAGGTGCCAGTTCAGTTTGTAGTTCATGTAGTACACAGCCCGGGATGTTATCTGGTCCCCTGGATGCTGTATTCTTAGCTTTGGAGAGTGCAGTTTCTACCTGTGTGGCTGTGATTACCAAAATTTGGCAATATTTTGGTATTGAGATGGGCCCTTTAGGGGGTGAGATGGGGGTGAAGTTGGCACTAAATCGATCTGACAAGATATTGACAATATCCTTGGATTCAGTATATTTAATTCCATGATGTTGCAGTTCGGAGCAGATCTGAGCATTGCCATTTAGATTCTTGACATAACTATAGAATGCCTTGTGGTTGTCTTTGGAATCTTTGGCAATTTTATTTTTGTAACTAGCTTTGGAGGATTTTATGAGGGATCTCAGCTTCTTACTGAGGCTGGTAAGGGTGTTTTTTGCATCCTGGGATTTTCCTCTTTTCTGCAACAGTTTCTTATTTCTGTTGTATGGTTTGTTTATGGCAGGGGATCACCACATTGGCTTACTTTGTTTGGAGGAAAGTGTCTTGGTTCTATTTGGGATGGCACGATTCATGCAAGAGTGGATGTGCTCATACAGTGCCTTAGTGTAAGATTCAGCAGTCAAACTTTCAGCTCCCGTCTACATGGGTGTCATGAAGTTTGTGTCTTCTGACTTAAGTAGCATGAAGTTGGCCTTGGAGAAATTTTCTACGGATGTTTCTTTACTGGGGAGTGTAGGTGGGATGTGGATGTCAAAGGTGATTTGCTTATGGTCAGACCTGACCAATGAGGGGGTGACCACTGGTGTGGAGCATTTATCTCCCATGTTGGTAATGACCAGGTCTAGGATATTGGAGCCCCAGTGGAAAAATGGATTAGTTGATCCAGGGCATTGGAATTTATGAATTCCAAGATCTGTTGGGAAAAGGTGTTGGTACCCAAGTAGTTTTCCCAGTTAATGACAGGGTAGTTGAAATCACCTAGTATTAGGGTGTTTTGTTGTATCTTAATATTTTCCAGTATGTTTAGAAAGGTGTAGTAAGAATCTTGGTGCATGGTGGGGAATCTGTAGCAAGCTACAATTTGGATTGCAGTCTTACCTAGTGTTAGTTGCACCTGGAGAATTTCAGATGCATTGTTTTGGGCAACTAGCCTGGAGGTATGAATATCCTTGGTGAATATGGACACTCCTTCACCTTTAGTGTTTTGGTCTTGGTTTGGTGGCCAAAAAGTGCAGTGCAGTATGAGTTGAAATAACAATAGAAGAGTGTAAAGAGAAACAGTTGTAACATTAACACTTATGACAAAAGTTAAATAAGGCTGTGACTCTGAGAAAGTAAAATTTCCAGGAAAAAAATGCTATGCCATCAGTAAACTTCTATGAAGTGCATACAGATAAAAGTAGTATATATATATATATATATATATATATATATATATATATATATATATATATATATATATTTTTTTTTTTTTTTCCTTCCTAGTGACGTATGAACATATCCAGTATATAACTGAAAAAAGCAATCATACCTTATCAAGAGCAGTAGTCTGTGTAGATAAATCCAAAGTAATAGCAGCCTTCTGTGTTATTTACATAAATAAGTATTCTTACCTTCAGGTTCCCTAGCTACATGGTTACCTTTTTATAGTGTAGATTCATGCCTATAAGAATGGTGAAGTGGCGAATGAAATATGAACTCATTAGAATTGCTGAATCCCAAATTCTTGGCTCTGTGTAGCAGATATAAACATAGTGCAGGCAGTCCCTCAGTGTTTGTTGCTAATGAATTGCAATTGTGAATGATTACTGGTAGGGAAAATGACAACACAACAGCAATTAGGACTCCCTCATTTCCAGTGAGTGTGTTAGCCAGGTTAGACTTACAAAGTGCAGCAGTAATTGTATCAAGGTTTTAAATGTAAGTAAGCAGCACACATTTTCACATTTTCAGTTCAGTAACATCCAACCTTCCCTGCATTTATTGAAAACTGTACATTATTACCATTTAATATTCTCGCACATTTTAAGGACAATGATCCAAAATGCCTTACAGACTGTAAGTCTCAGATTACTGCTCAGATAACAGAAGAACGGACACCATACAGAGATAAGACAGAGCTGCATTTCTTCAAACAATAATCATAAATAGTTATGTGATCACTCACTGCACTACATATGAAATTAATGCATGTACAAACAACTAGGAAGTGTAAAAGTGCCATATGTCTTGTTAATACTGTGGTTGATTTTGGACTTGCTTATATATTCAATGATTTTCATTCTCTGCTGCAAAGTTGATTCAATGGCAAAGTGGGATAAGGCACTATTATTGTGATTTGAAGGTTCATTGGTGTGAAGCTTCAAATCCAGACTTGTGTAAAAATCTTTCATGTGTACTAACGTATATTTTGTAGTGTTGTTTAGTTTATAGATTTTTTAATGCCAGTATTTGAGCTGTGCATGGTTTAGTGCAAACATGGGAAATGGATACACAGAATAAATGTCATGTGATGTACTTTTTTTAATAACCAATGCATCAACTACACCTCTGAATCACCTGTGTGTAGCACATCTGATAAATACATTGATGCACCCAGCATATACTATCTATAGATCATGGTTCAAGTCCCACCTTTGTTTTTTTTAAGAATTAAACCTAATAAACACTACTCACAAGGCTAAACAAGTTTAACTTTGCTTGTCTTATTTGCGCAATGCTTGCCATTGCACAAACCTGAACTAAAGGCCCACACAAGAAGCAGACAGAGCTGCTGGAGTCAGGATGTAGACATTCGTGATATGAAGAAGGATACATTGCTGCATCTTTTACTTTCCATCATGCAAGATCACCTAACAATGTTAGACAGTGGTTAGCAATCTTCATAGTTTCATAGTTTCATAGTTAGGTACTAGGCTATCTGCCCTGGGGCATTTATAAGCCTATCCATAGTGATGTGGCTTTCGCCACCCCATGTAATGGTACAAAAGTGTACAGAATAGATTTAGAATACTGTGCCTCTGTCTAGTAGTGACACAGTGAAGACCCCCTTACATAACAGAATTAGTTTACTGTGCCCCTGTCTAGTAGTGACACAGAGATGACCCCTGGGGTAAACCTACAATCTCCCATCCACTCATCAAGATTTCTCTTGAAGTGAGTCAGTGAGGGGCTCTGCCTAACATGAACTGGGATTCTGTTCCAGAGTATGGGAAGCCTCTGAGTTACGAATCTGTCCCTCCAGCATGTCCTATTCATATTTGTGCTGAGGTTAAAATCTTTAGCTCTCGTGGTTCTGATGGATTTGGATTTTTTTAGGTGGAGCATGTCCATCAGTTCCTGATTGGACATGGCCTTGTATGTCAGGCACAGATCACCTCTGAGTAGGCGGTATGCTACTGAATATAGTTGGAGTTTCTTTAGTCTGGCAGCATATGACATATGTTGGAGACCCTTGATCCTCTTGGTGAGGTAGTTTTTGGGTCTCTCTAGTTGTTTTAAGTGCCAGGTGAGGTACATACCAAATGGGACATTGTACTCAATCATGGGCCTGATAAGGGAGGAGTACAGGGGCACAATGACCTCCTTTGATCTGGATGTGAATCCCTTCATGATAAGGTGGGCAAGGTAGAAAGTCTTTCTAACCACTTTGGCAATGTGGGTATAGCCTGGTAGTAGAAATAAGCGAGGATGAATAATAATAACAGTCCCACCAAAACGCCAGACAGACGCTCTTGTTCAATAAACGAGAGATAAAAATGCATAAAACAGTGGTGAACAAGAGCGAAGCAAAGCAGAGTCTCCTTCAAGATATTTTATTGGAATAAATAAACACACCAGTCAAAACGATTAGCGCTTTCACTCATGTGAGCTTCATCAGATCAATAACACACAGACCAGTTAGAAAAACATTTAAATACATTTAGTAATCAAGGTGAACATATCACAAACAGGTACTAATTAATCATTCAAATGAACTGTAGGTACATTTTTAAAAAGGAATACATGCATATGCATCAGTAAAAATCAATCAAAAGCAATTAAATAAATAAATATGTATATATGCATAGATGTATAAAGTATTGAGTAAGGAGAGCCACTGGATTATCAGGTTGAGAGTGGATAGAGGCCATGGATTGAATGAAAGGGCCTCTATCAGACCAATGCTTAAAAAGCGTAGAAATATCAAATGCTGAAGGTCACTATAATATTTATATGTTCACCCCTTAGGTTGTAACAGTGCTGACCAGGTCATATATATATATTTATGTATACACATCTATTATTATACATACATTTTTTATATTGTTGTTTTTAAAAGTGTCATATACCCAATATTTAATATTTTAATATTTTAAATAATCAGTAGTCAACACAAGCACTTTGTTATATATATATATAAATATATTTACAGATGCATTTATATGTACTTTTTTATGCATGTTTTGCACATTTATTCCCTTTTATGTTTGTATACATTTTTCATATATATCTGGTTATATATTTACTTTATACATCTATGCATATATACATATTTATTTATTTAATTGCTTTTGATTGATTTTTACTGATGCATATGCATGTATTCCTTTTTAAAAATGTACCTACAGTTCATTTGAATGATTAATTAGTACCTGTTTGTGATAGGTTCACCTTGATTACTAAATGTATTTAAATGTTTTTCTAACTGGTCTGTGTGTTATTGATCTGATGAAGCTCACATGAGTGAAAGCGCTAATTGTTTTGACCAGTGTATTTATTTATTCCAATAAAATATCTTGAAGGAGACTCTGCTTTGCTTCGCTCTTGTTCACCACTGTTTTATAGCCTGGTAGTGCTGAGGTGCTCTCAGGAGCCTTGAACCAGGTTTCAGTTACTGCACAGACATCGATGTCCTCCATACTGAGGAGTGCTTCGAGAGCCTGCATCTTGAGATTTAGACTTCTGGCATTGAGCAGCATTACCCTTAATTTTTTCCATTTTGTTTTTAAGGAGGTGGGTTTGTCTTTTGAGCCTTGCCTAAAAAAGGCACTATGGGGAGGCAAGAGCCTTAGCCAATATCCGGAAGCCCAGTGGTGACAGATGCAAGCCGTCCCTTGCGAAGCAGCGTGGCTTGTCCAGCATGTCATCCCAAGCAGACAGACATTGGATCCCCCTAGAATGACACCAGTATTTGAGCCAATTATTAAAGCTGGTCATCTTGTCTTTGTATTGTGGCATCATTCTTGGTGAGGGCAAGATGCTGCTCAGGGTCAGGGTCATACCAGCCTGGGCTACATAATCAGAGAGCTCCTCTATGTCTCTTTTCATGTAGTCCAGGGAGGTACGTCTCAGGTCATTCACGCCGGCATGGACAATGACGGAGTCATATTTATACTTGCTTTGGAGTGACCTGAGTGCATGTGTTATGTGGCGGATCTTAGCTCCCGATAAGCAGCTCACCGTTACCCTCTCCTTGTTCAGCCTTGTAAGCGGAACGTCAGTGTGTCTGACTATAGAGTCACCTATTACTAGTGTATCAGGCATGGTGTTTCGCCTTAAGGGCTGTGATTGTTTGACACACTGATTTATTGAAGTATGTGATGCATGTGTTATGTTTTGAGGTGGTGGATTTTTGGGTGTCTGCTTTGGGAGCCTCTGTTGTTTTGGTAAGTTTTTTGTTAGAGCCTCCGAGTATGTCTTTGTGTTATTATGTGTTTGGTTTGCAGTTGTGGTAGGTCTATGTGGGACTGGGTTTGGTGTGTGTGTGTGTGTGTGTGTGTGTGGTTACCTCCTCCTCTTGTCTGGTCTTGCCAGTCCTGAGTTGAGAGAGTTCAGCCTCCAGTTTGGCTATATAGTTGCATCTCTCACATGTATTTGTGTTTGTTGGGAGGAGGAGAGGGTTTTCTGTGTACATGAGACAATTGTAGCATTGTCTCAAGATTCCCAGATTAACCAGCTGAACCGGAGAAGATGCCAGCAATCTACCACTCGACATGCTAGAATATTATAAGGTAGTGCTGTGCCTTTAAGGGAAGTGGGTACTCACAGGGAAGGTAGGTGGATGTAGTGCTTACTTTAGTTAGTGAGTGCTTACTTAGAAGAGAGGTTTTGAGAACAAGTGCTAGGCTTATACTAAAGCGATTAGACTAGATTATTATAAGAGTAGAGCTTTCTTAAGGGAAAATTTGAAGAGCAGACTTGGCGGAGCCAGAAAAGTTTAACCTTGTTTAACCAGCACTGCGCTATGCGCACAACCGCGCAAAGCCGTGCAAATGCGGATTTTAAACAGGGAACTTCAAAAGAGCTAGAAATGGTCCAAAACAACCAATTACTACAAGCTCTTGTGCTGAGGTCACTCCTTCAGGGACAGATCGGCTTCTCAAGGCTCCCCACTCCCACTGGTGAGCAAAGAAACTTCCTTCTATCCAAGTAAGGCAATGGACACCATAGGAACTATACCACAGCCCAGAATACAGCAAAGCCTGTATACTGGTCTAAACTAGTCGAGGAGAGGCAGGAAAACAAGGATATTTTTTTGTTTTTTTTTTTGTTTTTGAGATAGAAAGCACACAGAAATGCAGGAAACAGTAATAAATCAGTTACACAGGCTAGCACACTTTAGTGGGCAGCCTCAACAGTTAAATTTAACAAACAAACAAACAACTTCCGACCAATTTTCGACTAAATGAAACTTTAAGTGCAGATAATATATAATGCAACAAACAGTTAAAAAAACAGTTTAAGCTTGTTCAATGTAAGCAAGAGAAGGTATTTCAGGTAAAAACCAGCAAAAAATACTTAAATCAGGAAAGTAGTCACTTTTCTCAACACCTGCAGGTCCAGAACACCTGCAGAGAGAAAGCAGACAGTAGACAGTTTAAAAACAGATACATTCTGTCAAGTACATTGGGCACTGCACAAACACATTAAGCAGAAGTGTGGGGCAGTTAATACACAGAAGTAAATAATAAGAAAATATCCAACTGTTTTTAACTATTCCTGTGGCAGTAGGTGTAAGTATAACACTGCACTACAGATGGCCATAGTTTCTAATACATGAAATTCCAAATATGTTTACTATTGTCCCATTTCACTTTATATTAGATATCACATAAAAAATTAAACATAATTATAAACAGCAATAAATATGTACAGCAGTGCACCTCATATGAATTATATGAATTATGTGTATAACTGAGATTATACTGACTACTATGTTTCTGTAATTATAATTGAGCTATATGGCCTTGGATGGTCTTCAAACATCAATAAGACTCACACACACACAGGAATGTATAAACCAGGACCTTGTCAAGTCACACATATACATGGTTAACCCCTCAATCTGTCATGTGTATTATATATAATTCTGAGTCTGAGATTCATGTCTTCCGTGGCAGGGATGGAAACCACCACTGTAGAAGAAAACGGTTTGTCTCTTATGCATAGGTTTGAATCTCACATTGCAAAAATAAATTTTTATCAGTGTCTAAAGCCAAATCAAAATGTGTCAGGTCATGAAATTTATGCCCCCAGTACATGCCTGCAAAGTTAAATCACCCAACAGTCACAGCAACAAACAGCCCTCAAACTAATGCCAAATGTCAGATTAACCCTCCAATTTCCAAAACTGCTTTCCTCTCTGTTTGGCACTGATTCTCTCTGCTTAACATCACACACACACATGATTGTCATCATTGTTCAGGTTTGCACACTAACAGTACATGCAATAACATACACTGGTGGGGGTCCAAATGGAGAGATGAAATGTCAGCAAGTAAGGGAGAGTAGTAGTGCTGAAACTGAATTCATCAAGTCTTGGTGAGTACCTTCACTAGGTAGACCCTGTTTTTCGAAAAAATCTCTCCAAGACAACACTGATATATAGACTGTATTTATATAGCATATATCATGGACAAGAGCCCAGATAAAAAAGTGCCCAATCCTGGTAGGCACACTGGTGCCAGGACTGGAAAAGATGACAGTGTAGAATCTTCAAAATACAGAAACATTCCTACAATGGGTTAGGCCAGGCACGGTGGAGAATACCCTCCTGTTGTACAAGTAATAGTAGTCCACAAAAATCACAAAAACTGATAGGCTAAAAAATACCATAAAGAAGATAAAGTGGGCTATTGAGGATAAGAAAAAGATTAGGTATTGTTACTATTATGCAGAAAGCCCAGAATTTCCAGACACAAGATATAGAAAACAATTAAGAGAGAAATTAGAGAAAAGAAACATACTTCCACAAGTAAAACTGTCAGAAGCTTCAAATAAATGTTATATTCATTAATACAACAGATTTTTGAAAAACAGTATATAGATCAAGGAACATTGATCTGTTTGAAAAAAGAAGCATCCAAGGAAGTGCAAAAATATAAACAACAAAACCTAGAAATTTTTAAAAAGTATAAAAAAATATATGAACATGGGAAAGAAAGAGATATTTGATATGGTGCAATATTTATGCAAAGGAGAAAGACAAATTAATCAATATAAAGAAAGCAGTTCCAATGATATCCGAACACAAATACAGGTAAAGGAATCCAGATATGGAAAATTTCCCAATAAAGAAAATAATATCATAAAGAGGGAATGTAAAAAAGAAGATTAGTAAAGTGTAAGTTAAAAAAATAGAAGATGAAGTTATGGAGTGCCTACAAAGTAAAGGATTTGGTGTAGAAGGTCTAACACAGGTTACATCACAGCAAATGGAGCGAGTCCACAAAGTAAGGAGAAGCAGGAAAATCAGGAGACATCTGAAGAAGAAACATGGACATGGGAAAGGAAAAGAGATTTAATATGGTGTAATATTTATGCAAAGGAGAAAGCAAAACTAACCAATACAAAAAGAGCAGCACCAAAAATATTCAAAGAGAAATACAGGCAAAGGAATCCAGATATGGAAAACTTTACAATACAAAAAAAATCAGAAGACAAAGAGGAAAAGTAGAAAAGGAGATTAGTGTTGCAGAAGTTAAAGAAATAGAAACTGAGGTTATGGAGTACCTGCAAAGTGAAGGACTCAATATAGAAAATCTAATTCAGAAAGCACCACAAAAGGATAGAGCAATAGATATCCAAATTAAGGGGAAACCAGTGGAATGGGAAGCAATTGGTCAGGTGCAGTATGAAAATGTTTTGGAGCCTTCCACAAGAAACCAGTATAAACATTCCCCTGAAGCTGGACAGAAAAGGAATGAACAGGAAACTCTGGAAACTCTGACACAGTTACTGTTGAGGAGTAATAGGCCAGTAAGTTCCCAAATGACAGAGCAATGGATGGCACAGGATGAAATTGAAGAGACTGTGCCAAAGAATGATGCTACAGAACTTTCTACAGAATGCCTGCAGGAAATGGAAAATAAAAGTTGTGCCCTCAGTTTAGAAGAAAATGAGCTAAGAGAAGAGTTGCTTGATTTAATAGAGATAGATAGACATATTAAGCTCAATAGACTGCAGAAGGTCAATAAAACCCCAATAGTCAGACAAGTTTCATAAAACAAATGAACCCAATAATTAGGACTGTCCATTAAGATCCATGTGATATAACAGAAGTGAACAGGATATATTACTGTGCTGCTAAATTAATACCTGATAAAGTCCTACTGCAAAAACACATGGTAGTGAGGGAAAGGAAGGGGTAAATTCAAATGCCATTATGGAAATATTGAATAGAGAAAACTATAAAGCAGTTAAGACAAGAAGTGTTACTGTTAGAACAATATAAAAGAGGGAAAAGATCAACAAAAATACTAAGAATGATAGATGTAATAAAATCTATGTGCAGTATTAGAACAAACCAGGATCTATGATGCTCTATCACAAATAACAAGCTAAAAATCTCAGCTCAGGCAAAAAAACTTAAAGAAGATACATAGACAAATATAAAGGAAAAGTACAAAATAAGCAATTTATTGATGACACAAAAACGTTCTAGACAGAGTTGGGAAATAGGGTAAAAGGAATTGAAACACCACCAAAAAAACAAGAAATAGATACATTTTGGAGAAGTATTTATGAAGATCCTGTGTAACATGACAAAGACACAAAATGGATAGAAGTTAAAGAACAAATAAGAGGTATAAAAGTACAGGATATGAAATGGGATGAAGTAACAGCCAGAGAGATTGAAACAAAGTTAAGAAAAGCCTCCAGTTGGAAAACTCCAGGCCCAGATACAGTAGCTAACTTCTGGTTATAAGTATTAACATCTTTGTACAAAATTTAGCTATGAGTATGAACTATTTATATGTGCACCCCCAACAGGCACCAACCTGGCTAACAACAGGAAAAACAATGCTACTATATAAGAGTGAACCTGCAAGCTACCCTAAAAACTATAGACTGATAACTTGCTTTTCGACAATGTATAAACTATACATTGGAATTGATGCCGACAGAGTCTATAGTCATAGAGAAGAAAAATCAGTATGGCAGCAGAACAAAAGGGCAATAAAAGAAAGTCATATGGAGCAAAGGATCATTTATTGTTAAATAAAGTCATAGTGGAGAACTGTAAAAAGTTGAAGAATCTAAGTATGGCATGGATTGACTATAAGAAAGCATTTGATAGTATCCCACATTCATGGATAAAAGAGTTCTTAAAATGTATAAGATACACCCTACACTGATTGACTACATTAAAGTCACCATGAAACAGTGGCAGACCACTTTACAAATAAGCCATGATAAAGGACAAATTATTATTCCAGGGATAAAAATTCAAAGGCAAGTTGTCACCGCTGTTATTCTGCCTTTCCCTTAACCCATTCAGCTTTCTACTTAACAGCTTAGGCCATGGCAATAATTTGGTTCATAGAAAACAACAAAGTGTAAAGACTTCTCATATTCTGTTTGTCGAGGATTTAAAACTGTATAGCTCATCAAATGAGGATCCAAAAGCACAACTGCAAGTTGTCAAAAATTTTTCAGATGATATAAAAATATCATTTGATCTTGATAAATGTGCAAAAGCAACCTTTAAAGCAGGAAAACTGCAGCACAAAGAAAACATCAGTTTGGGACAAGAATGTGATGTAAAAGAACTTAAGCAACAGGGAGTGTATAAATATTTTGGAATTGATGAAGGATCAGCAATAAAACATGAACAAATGTGAATAAAACTTAGTAAGGAATACTTTAGATTACATAAATTAATCCTGAAAACAACATTGACATCTAGGAACAAAATCCAAGCTATAAACCAATTTCTTCTTCCTGTCCTAATGTACAGTCATGGAGTGATTGACTGCCCAAAAAAATGTTGGATAGATTAGACAGGAAAACAAGAAAGATGCTTCATGCTCACCAAATGATTTATAAAAAACAGTGCATACCAAGATTATATTTCCTATTCTGAGGGAGGGATGGGCCACCTCAAAATTGATTACATGTATAGATCTGCAATTGTGGGACTCCACACATATCTACTGACCTCACAAGACCCAAATGTAGTGAAAGTTTTAAAACATGAGGAAAATAAATCTAATATGACTTTTCTGTTTAATCTAGCAGAAACATATCAGTGTCTAGCAGGAATGGAAATTAAAGAAGAAGTAGATAAAAATCAGGCAATGACTGAATATGCCAAAAAACAAAACAAAGAATATAAGGTGAAGGACCAGATGAGAAGGCAAGAAATGTGGAAAATGCATAAATCTAGTTGCAAGTATAGAAAACTTCTGGAAGGACCTCATGTTGATCAGGAATGAATGCAGGAATGATTAAGGAGAGGGAAATTCAAACCAAGATATGAAGGTTATCATTGGTGGCCCACAATAGTATGCTACGTAGATGCCGGTTTCCAAAGTCCATTGAACATGTGGAAGAAAGAGACAAATGTATGTTCTGTAAAACTGAATTGGAAACAGTTGCACACCTCATTGCTGGTTGTGACATACGAATGGCAGAAGGACTGTATGCTGAAAGGCATAATAACGTGGCAAGACTGTTGTACTGGGGATTGTGCGAACATTATGGTACTAAAGTGGCTGAAAAAAACTAGAAACATGAGCCACAAAGCATCATAGAAAATGATAAAGTCTACATCACATGATATCACCTTTTACCAACAGTGCAAAAGATAGATGCTAGAAAACTGGATATAGTCGTCCATGCAAGAAGTCAAAAGTAGCATTGATCATTGAAATTGCCACACCCACTGACTACAGTGTGCTGCGTACAGACAGACACAGTCATAAAATATCAGGATTTGCAGACAAAAATTAGATCAATGTGGAAGAAAGATACCCAGACAGTTCCAATAGTAGTAGGAGCAATGGGTCTTATAAAAAAAGAATCCACAATCTTATTTAGACATGTTACCAATACATGTAATCTCATACAAATTGCAGAAGGAGTCATTACTAGGCACATTGCAGGTGCTGTGAAGAGCACATCTGGCTGACATCAAAGACTGAAACAATACTAATATCATGAACTTTAGTCATACTTTGCCTTAGGAATGGGATCCATTCCCATCATGGTGTTAGAAACCCAAAATTAAAAACAATGTGAAAACTTTACAATGCAAAATATAAGAAGACAAAGAGGAAAAGTAGAAATGAAGATTAGTAATGGAGAAGTTAAAGAAACAGAAACTGAGGTTATCGAGTACCTGAGAAATGAAGAATTCAGTGTAGAAAATCTAATTCAGAAAGCACAACAACTGGATAGAGCAATGGATATCCAAATTAAGGGAAAAGCAATGGAACAGGAAGCAATTGGTCAGGTGCCATATGAAGATATTTTGTAGCCTTCCACAGGAAACCAGTATAAACATTCAGTTGAAGCTGGAAAGCAAGGGAAGGAACATGAAACTGTGGAAACTCTGACACAGTCAGTGTTGAGGAGTGAAAGGCCAGTGGATTCCCATATGACAGAGCTATGGATAGCACATGATGAAAATGAAGAGAATGTGCCACACAGGAAGGTGCTATGAAACTTTTCTATAGAATGCCCACAGGAAATGGAAAATTAAAAGTGTGCCATCAGATTAGAAGAAAATGAGCTAAGAGAAGAGTTGCAAGACCAATACATGTAACCCCATATGAATTGCTGAAGGAGTCATTACTGGGAGTGGGCACAACCCAGGTGCTGCAAAGAGCACTTTTGGCTGAAATCAAAGATTGAAACAATACTAATTTCATGAACTTTAATCATACTTTGACTCAGGAATGGGATCCATTCCTGTCATGATATTGGAAACCCAAAAGATGTGGAGAAATTAAAAAAGTGGGAAATAATTCTTAGCTATTGCTGTTCTCCATGGTTGGACATGTCTGGTGGTAGAAGGGAAGATTCCAAATTTAGGGCACAGAGGTGAGGTGTTGTGGAGCCCAGAATCTTCACTGGACGCGTTGTAAAGTACCACAGGTAATGGCTTTTTCAGGGGGACTATACCAGCTCCAGTCTGGTGAAGGCTGTCTCCAGTGCAACTAGCATTCCACACACTGGTGAACAGTATAAGTAGCACTTTAATGACCTGAAAATGCACACAAGGGACATACTCAACCAGTGGCTGTATAAGTTCAGGACTGCTGATATCCCACAGTTGTATAAGTATATATTGTTCTCTTCTCTTTATTCCAAAGCCAATGCAGAGATTATGGTGAACAGAAAGGCTCCTGCTAAGTGTCTAGAGAGACTGAGGGTAGCAAGGGGTATGCATGCGGCACAATAGAAGTATTATTTTAGCTTTTAAATTTATTTATTTTCTATACAGTTTTAGGAAAGCAAGCATGCATATCCTATCTGTAAAAGCAAGCATGCATACTTCAGTTTGTAGCAGACAACTGTAGGAGTCAAGTTTAAGACTATAGTCAGTCTTTGTGGGTTCAAATACCACAAGTAACAAGTATAAAACAGTAAAATTCTTTATAAATATTACATAAATTAATTTATATACAAGTGGCATAAATGCACTGCTGACAACTTAATCTGTATACTTGGACCAAGCATATGTGCAATATATGCACATTTCAAAGATTACTTTGAGCAACCCTTACTTATAGTTTCTAGTTGTTAAGAAGTATACTTTATGTAAAAATTCAGATAAAATACTTTATTATTATGACAATGCATTGTATGTCACATATGATGGTACTAATTTTATCTCTTTTTGTTTTTCTCGCATCAAAACCCTTATCTCTCTTTTTATGTCTTATGAAAACATTTCCTTCTCATCCATCTATGTCAAATTACAAAATGCTTTACAGCACAGAGAGGTAGGCCAACATCTCAGCATGCCCCCACTGCATTGGCTCTGTCACCAATGTCCAGCATATCTGGGACACAACCTGGCAGTACTGCCTCTGCTGCTCTTCCACTTCCTGCACAGTTAGGTAGCACTACCCTGGAAGCTGGTGCTGTTGTACTTTCTGGGAGTACTGGTAGAGGTGGGGATTTTATCACCCACCAAGAAATGCCAGGGTTGGTGCATAGGGTCTTGCACAGCAGCACTGGTGCATGCCTACACTGGATGCTGAGGCTGCACCCCCTTATTGTCCATAGGAGTAGACATCAAGCATTTTAACAGCCAGCAGAGTAAGGGGACTATGATGACAGTCCTGTGAGTGAGGATTAGATTCTCACTGTCGCCGTGTCTGACATGGGCATCTATTGTCCTCTCCATAACCTCAATCATGGTGTCCCCAAAACTTTTGTGTTGATCACTGTCCCTGTGTCTTGTTTGTTTGCATCTGGCTTCCTCAACTACCCTACTTATCTGACCCAGAAATACCTACATCCTTTACCCAACATTATTATGTTACTGAAGTAAAAAAGGCCACCTGTTCCACAGAAAATATCATCCCATACACAGCTCTCCACTTCACACACATGTCTTCTTGACACACTTGATTCAGACCAATTGGATATACAAAATTAATGTTTTGTTGTCACCCCTCTATGCTGTGGTGACAGTCCAAATTCAGCTAATATTCTGTAGCATATTTTCATGATACACTGTTGAAAAAGTGGATAGATATGGTTATTTCCTACCTCCATCCTGCACATTCCTATATTGCTTTCCATTTGTTCTATGTGCTGCTTGCTCCAATTTCACCACTTTCCTATCTACCCCATTTTAATACCTTTAACCTGATCAAAAATAGAATGACACACAACACACATAAGTAAAAAAAAACAATGAAGCCCTTCACTTTTTGGCCTCTATGTTTTTGCGGAGTTTGGCATCATACACTAGTGAGTTACCTCTGTGCAATGCTGCTTAAACATGCTGCACTAAGGTAACAAACAGTGCATGTAAAGTAAAGAATTATTTCATTGCACTATAAATACATATGTAAAACTATTACATACACCTGTATTCAAACTCTGTATCATCTGAGTTCCAAATGAAATATGTCAATGCAGTTACACCTGCTGCCACACAGTCAGCTAAGCAGCAGGTGTGTTTCTATCATAATTTTATCAATGAGGCTCGTGTTTGCTCAGTGCTTAACTATGTGCAAACAAGGAAAGCAGTAGAAATGTGCATCTTGTATGTAAAAAAGCACTGCCTTCGATCATGCAAACCAGCTGCTTGGTGGTGAGCTATTGAAAATTTACATTAACATGTTTACTGTCTATTTAGTCTTCATGCCATGGAATTGCATGTTAAAACACAAACAAAGGGAAGGCACCTTTAAGGAAAGAACACATATTTACACTGCAGCCATATGTTACCTCAACCCATGCACTTCAAACTTGGTCTCTAAGTACTTGTTCCCAATATATCAACTACACTACAAAATAAATAGCATATGCTTTCTTATATACCATGCACATCTTTATAATGACAATGCATATTCAGATTTTCCAACACTAGTAATGTGGATGGCTGTTTGCATATAGTTTGTAACTGTCTCTTAAAGTATACCTGCACATTAGAAACATAACAGCGAATACTGCACTTTGCACACTCCTGCAGAGGAGTGAAGGATGTCCTCATGCCAAATATGCATACACATATCATGAAGCAGAATCCTTCCATAAGCCTGTGCAAGCCATCCCCAGGCCACTGCATGTGTGATTGCTAGTTCTGTCATAGTGTATGCCCATGTCCCATATGGACAGTGACAGAATGTAATGCAATCCAACAAACATACACAATGCACAATAGTTTTACTATCTTCCATAATATACACTTTTTTATTTTCATTTTATAATAATAGCTAGGATTTCATGTGATGTTTGCCATCAGTCTAATAGTGTCCTATGACCCTATGATCACTTAACATGTCAATGTTGCTGTCACTGACATATACTGTATTGAGGTGTGGAAGTACAGTATGACCACAAGAGGGTATTACAATCTGTGATGTGAGCTAATGCATTGATGACCATTGCTGCCATTACATTACATGCTCCATCTACAACAGCTGTAGTAATATACCCCCTAAGAACTGTTCACATAGGTTCATAGGTTCACAGGAGGTTACTAGGCTAGCATTCCTATAGCCCTTACAAGCCTAGCCATATTCATCTGAAGTAGCTCCAATTGTCCTTATTAGGCAGACACAATTTGAAGACCGAGTCTGTGGTCAATACCAACTACCTCTATCCATGAAGAACATGGGTGCCACCCCCAAGGTGGAATTTTCAGTCTCCCATCCACTTGTCTAGATTGTGCTTGAATAGGGTCAGTGAGAAGCTCAGCTTCATGTGACCTGGAAGTTTATTCCAGAAGAGTGGCGGTCTCTGGGAGATATATCTGTCCATTAAGCATGTTCTGTTAATGTCACAGACTAGGTTAAAATCCCTAGAGTGAGTGACTATTGTGTCATTAAATTTGTGGATGTGCAGCATTTACATCAGGCAGGGTCAGAGACTGCCCTGTAGGCCACATACCAGTTATCTCTCAGAAGTCACTACAATGCAGAGTACAGTGGCAGGGCTTTCAGTCTGTTCACGTACACCGTGGCATGGTTTGGATGCCCTGTATTTTCTAGTTGAGAAACCCCTGTGTTTTCTCCAGCTGCTGCAGGTGTCTGTTGAGGTACCTGCAATAGGGAGCATTGTACTCTATTAATGTTCTGTTGAGGTTTGAGTACAGTGGTGTTATAGCATTCTCAGACCTGAATGCAATGCTTCTAATTATGAGGTGCACGACATAGAAGGCTTTCCTTACAGCTGTGGAAACCTGATGGTTGAAGTTCTATCTACCTGTGTTCCCAGGTGTCACACCACTGGGTTGGAACTTAGGGTGGGTGTTGTCAATATTGTAATTATCAGGGAATTCCACTTTGCCAAAAGGCAATATCAATGGCACTTTTTTGCATTTAGTTGTAGACCGTGGCTTTGGCAGCAATCATTTTTCTGTGTTAGCCCCTCCTGAAATATACCAAAGCAAGGTTCCACAGCAGCATACTGTCAATCCAAAAATACAAAATGAATGCTGCAAGGGTAAGTCTAAACCTTTTTAGTGTCTTAAAAACAGAAGTCTTAGTGCTTTCGTTCACCACCATTGAACTTCATCAAAAACTCCTGTAATATGTTAACATCATTGGTGGACTCAATGATTGCACCCAATCTGCAAGCATCAGCAAACTTGTTAAACCAAAAGTTGACTACTCTAGTCTGGACTTCTGAAAATAGATTCTGAACAGTAAAAGATCCAGCACAGATCCTTGTGGTATGTCACTGGTGATGGTTCTACTGGTAGAATTTCACATTGCCTGAAAAAGGCACTATGGGGGAGGCAAGCATCTCTGTCAGTATCTGACAGCCAAGAGGACACAGGTGCAGACCATCTCTGGCAAAGCAGCATGGCCTGTCAGCCATTTCATTCCAGGCTGAGAGATACTGGATCTCCCTGGACTGACACCAGAAGCTAAGCCAATTGCTGATGTTCATCATTTCTTGTTTATATTGTGGCATAACCCTGGGTGATGGAACATACTACATATACATTCACTGTGAAGTCCATACTGTATCATGTTGATATGTGATTAGTGTTCATGCTACAACTGTCTTCCTTGGCATGTGCTCATCTGCTGTATTTTACCATATTTCACTTGTCTTTTTACACCTGTGTTCATTCCTACAATTCATCTGTATGTTTCTATTTAATACACACACTTCCCCTGACTGTCTATTTATAATGCAGTCTATGTACCCTTACTGATCTTTTATACAATGTTTGTTCAGTATGCCTGAAACAGGTTTCCACAATACTCACAAAGCTCACAACATCCCCCATTTTTTGGCAAATATTAATCAAACAACAAAGTTTCTTACATTCACCTATGTGAGTAATGATGTGAACATAGTTTACCTGGATATATGGCAGGCCAAGGACAACACAAACAGAAGATTCACCTTCAAAATTTATAGGAAAACCACATATTCAAACAGTCTTCTCCATTTTGACAGTTTGCACCCTATAACACAGAAAAGTGCAGTGGTCAAGGGCCAGTTTGTGAGGGCAGCCTGAATGACCACAGACGATACTGCCTTTTGGGATAAATGCATATTGTTGAAAACCATGTTTTTAAAATGTGGCTATCCTACAAAATTTGCAGACAACTTGATGCTCGAGGTGATCAATAAACATGAGTCTCATCATTTTGTGCTAATTCTGGGAGGACCTTGTGTGACCAACAATGGAAATCAGGAAGTCCTAGATGGTGGGGATACTACATCAATGCCACCCATGGCTGAGGCCACAAACACAAACATAGAGACCTTCAGGAATTGTTTTATTGCAATCATTTCTACTGAAGATCTCTCCATTAAATCAATTTTGGAAAAGAATTGGTGTCTTCTCCTACCAGAGAATACCATTCGTGATTATGTGTGCCGGGTCCACAAGTGGTGTTCAAAAGGGGCAGGAATTTGAAAACAATATTAGAACACAGCTGGTCCAAACACCAACATAAGCAGAATTCTGAATTTATGGGGATGAGAAAGTGTGGTTGTTACCCCTACTTCCCCAATATTCTGGTGTGCCATGAAATTGCTTTGAATAACCAGGTAGTTGCTATAAGAAACAGATTCAATTGTTGTACAACAAAGGTGGTATATTATGTACTGTGTATGTTCTGCCCCTGTTTTTATATAGGAAAAATGGAGAGGAGACTGAGGGACAGAATATATGAACATTTATATGAAATCAGAATGAAAAAAAAAGACTAACGCCCTCTACAAACACATAAAACGTTACCCACACCACACATTCAAATTTTGTATTTTAGAACAATTCCCTTCCAACAGTAATGAAAGTCCATGGATCTTATTACTGGAAAAACATGAATTATATTGGTAGCTGCATTTGAATGCCAATAATTGGCCTGGACTCAATGAACATGTTTCAATAGCATGTTTGCTCAAGTTAAAAGCACTGAAAAGATGAGCCCTAAATAAAAGGTTTATATTTTTATTTATTTAGTTATTTATTTTACATTTGTTGACTGGGAGTGAGCTAAAGCTCATTTTCATTGGAGGCCCGGGGAGAAAAGCTCCAAATAGTACAGACAATTTAGAATAACAGAAATATCATGGTAATTTCAAAACACATGCAGTAGTTACAAAAGTTGACAAGTCTAAAAACAAAAAGCAGATAACAAACTAAAGCATGGGAAGAAACATGCAGCAGTTAATAACAAAAGCATAGGAAGTTACTTAAAAAGCACAGGGAGTAAGCTATTTATACTATGTAATATGTATTACCTAAACAGTAAGAGTAACTCCTGAGGCATTTGTGTATTTGGAAATTAGAAAGAAAGTTTAGACATATTTAGGGGAGGAGGAGAGAGAGTAAGTTGAGCAGATAAGCTAGGGTAATTATGACAGGGTCTATAGCATATATTCGAAATTCCAGAATATCAAACACCATAAGTTTGAACTTGGAATTTCGAATAATGATAACATTGAATGCTCAGAATAGCAAATTTTTTCCCAGGGAAAATATTTGCTTTTCCGAGAAACATATACACAACACAAGCACACCAAAATAAATAAACCACACACATACAGTTAACAAAACCCAACCCCACACTAAACCATACATACATTACTAACTATCCACTTACCTTAACCCGCACCCTAACCCTAAGGTCCGTAACTATCGCAGACATACCCAACGAAACTATACACAAACAAAGCAATTAATACACATACATACAGTTAACATAACCCAGCCCTACACTACACCATACATACATTACTAACTATCCACTTACCTTAACCCGCACCCTAACCCTAAGGTCCGTAACTATCTCACACATACCCTATGAAACTATACACAAACTAGTTAATACACACACATACAGTTAACAAAACCCAACCCTACACTACACCATACATACATTACTAACTATTCACTTACCTTAACTCACACCCTAACTCTAAGGTCTGTAACTCTCACACCACAGTGGAGGAAATAGCGAAGCCATGCATGGCCCACCAAAATCTTGCCCTAGGTAAGATTTTGATGTTCTGGGGCTTCACTATTTTCATCCTTCGATGTAGTTGGTTCAATATTATAACTTTTAAAGTTTTACATCTTCGAAGTTATAATATAGACTCTTATGACGAGGAAAGTAAGGAGTAATGGAGATAGTTGGTTACTATATAAGATGGTTGTGGTCAGGGAGGATGCAAACAGTAGCAGGTCCAATGCCTTTTAAAGTACTCTTTGGTGGGTGATTTAAATTATTCGGGGTGTGTGAGGGTCCTGGTTTCAAGAGGGAGTTTGTTCCATGCAATAGACGGGTGGTAGCTATATATGTTTTTCCCAGTCTTTGACTTGGATTTATAAATATTTAATAGGTCTTGGGAAGAGCTTCTGAGGTGTCTTGTAGGGAAATAGTGGGAGATGAGGGATGATAGAGCTGGACAGAAAGCTGGCTGATATAGAATGGACTGTATGATTTGGAACTGAGATTGGAGAAACAGGTGAGGTAGTTCAAGCCAGTTCAGGTGTTTTAAGTAGAGACACTGGTGGTATTTATAGGTTTGTTGAGCTGCAAATCTAGCTATCTTGTGATAATTTGATTCTAGCTTGATAAGTAGGGAGGAGTTGAGATTTGTGAGTATTTGGGAACAGTACGTTAAGCAAGGTAGAAGGTAGACATGTAAGAGTAATCCTAGCTTCAGTGTTGAGGGATTTTTTATTTCTATACAGGAGTCCTAGGTTCTGATGTTTTTTTCTGATACAATTATTTATATGTAGATCAAATGTTAGTTGATCATCGATGGTAACGCCAAGTAGTTTAGTGCTGGATTCGATTTCAATAGGAGCATTGTTTAGGGACATTATGGAGAAAGATTTGATGTGGTTAATGGTTTTAGGAAGAAAGAGTAGCAGTTTTATTTTTTTAGGGTTGAGGATGAGCTGGTTATTTGAAAGCCATGTCTCAACTGAGGTAAAGGATGACTGGGTGGCTGATAAGAATTCTGAGGGTGAGTTGGCAATAGTGATGATTGTAGAGTCATCTGCATATTGGACAATGGTAGACTGAGGACAAGAGGAGTGGAGTAAGTTGATGAAGATATTAAAAAGTTGTGGTCCTAGAATGGATCTTTGGGGGTCATCCATTCTTACTGGAAGGGGAGTAGGTAGTGCAGAATGCCATCTCACTGATTACAGTCTTCCAGTGAGGTAGCTAGAGAACCATGCAATTGCATCAGGGGAGAAGTTAAGGTCTGTTAGTTTGTTTAGTAGCAGAGAGTGAGATACAGTGTCGAATGTCTTTGATATGTGAAGGAATAGACAAGAGATGAGTTTATGATTGTCTTTGGCTAGAGTAATAGTGTTGAGAAAGGATAGTAGAGCTGTGGTGGTACAATGCTTGGGTCGGAAACCATGCTGTGTAGGAGTGAACAGTTTTTCCTGTATGAGATAATGCATAACTTGTTTGTGTATACATTTCTCCAGGACATTAGAGAGAGGGGAGGTGATAGCAATAGGTCTGAAATTAGAGATTTCTGAGGTGTTACCTCCTTTATGAATAGGAAGAGTGTAGAATTGTTTCCAGATTGATGAAACTTTAGATTCAGAGATGGAGTGGTTTATTAGGATAGATACAGGCAGGGCAAGGGAGTGAGTTGCAATTTGGAGAAAATATGAAGGGATATTGTCAGCAGATACAGAGCATGGTTTTAGCTCAGAGAGTAGAGTTTTGATATAGGACGTGGGAACAGGTTTAAGGCTGTAGGTGCTTTCAGAATTAGTAGTTGAAGAAGATTCAGGGAAGTTAGGAGTATTGAAGTTCAAGGGGTTGGGGTTGGGGTTAAATAGTTTGGATATTGAATCAATAAAAGAGGTGTTGAAGGTGCTGGCTGTCTCTTCAGATGACCTGTCTGAACATGAATTAGGTGAGGTCGGGTTGTCAGGATCTAATATTTGGTTGATAACAGTCCAGAATTTTTTGGATCAGATTTTAATGTTGTTGGGGGGTTATTGTAGAAATCTTGTTTGTCTTTGTTGATGAGTTTTTTTTTTGTTTGATTTCTAAGTTCTATATACCTTTTCAAGTCAGTGGGGAGTTTAAATTGTACCCATATTTTCCAAGCCTTATCTCTGGTTTTCATAAAAGTGTGAGTGGTTTTAGTTAGTCAGGGCGATATGTTAGCTTTTATCTGAACTTTTCTGGGAAGAGCTAGCGAATTTAAGATGTTATATTTTACTTATTTTTGCATACTTTTGTCTCCAATTTTTTGGTTTAATAGGGAATGCATTTTATACTGTTTTATACACTGTATGTGTGTGTGTGTGTGTGTGTGTGTGTGTGTGTGTGTGTGTGTGTGTGTGTGTATATATATATATATATATATATATATATATATATATATACATATATATACACATATATATATATATATATATATATATATATATAGATATATACATATATATATATATATATATATATATATATATATATATATATATATATATATATATTACATATTTTCTTTGTGTGTAAATTTTGTCAATTGAATTGACTCAGTGCTACACACTGTGAATTTAATTTCTAGATTAAAGTTCTTCTGGATTTTACCTGCAGCAGTTTGTTTCCTTGGGCCTTCTACTTGTGTTTTAATCTGTGTTTCCTCAGTTTGCTTTTTGGCCTGCATCATAATTAGCCAATCCCACATGTTGGACCTACTCCATAACTGTAT